>NW_013665753.1:747172-795590 GCF_000517525.1 Limulus polyphemus
ATGATCTCCTTTCGAAAAGACGTCTGCATAATTTGCCAAAAGTTCTTTTGCCTGAAGAGCCTGTGATGATGCCAAATGGACTATGCTCTTCTTATATAGGTCAATTAAATGTTCTGGAAGTGTATGTCCTTTCTTTATAGTTGTATTTCTTTCTTTAACATTGACTGGCATTCTTAACTCTGGCAATTTAGACTCAGACTGGCACACATCCAACAATACCCCTTCCTTAAGTGTCTGCTCACATTTAGAGAAATTGGCCACTGTTATAGGTACTACTTGATGACCTGCCATAAGTGACCTTCCTATCTTCAAAACCGCTGGCCTGGATGGGTCTTCCACTGCTTCCACAAACATTGGGCTTCCTTGGGGATGTTCTTTTATCCTACCTCAAATTCACTGGTAAGAATAAATAGGCTCTTACACGTATGAACATGATTAGCCTAGCTCTATCCCCCCCCAGTCATCTCTCCTCAAATATTAAAATTTCAATCGTAAATATGTATCTAATATTATGTTGAATTTGCTTTAATGAAAATTTAATATATTTTTATGAATGTGATACCTATTCACATTATGATATTGATGTATGAAATATACTATAAACAAAATGCAATATTGTACTTTATAATGTCTCAAAAGAAAAAATCCACTTCCAGGTATCGAAGCACGCGGAATATAACACATTGATTGACTTGACTTAAATATCATTTTACATAATAAGTATTATAATGTAAGCCTTACTCTTTTCCCCTAGTCTATTTTATGGTAGACAGCATAATTAAATTTTAGAGGATAGGCCTACTGTTTGCATTTTCACACACAACATTCTAATTCTGTATACATTTCTTTTGTGTGTGAGGTCAAATATATGATGTATTTGTAGATGTATAGTTAATGATCCATAACTAAATATAACTATATTCTAATTTGAATGTTAACTCAAACTTACCAAAAACTGTCAAGTCTGCGTAAAATTTATTCGTGTAATGTATATGTTAAGGATAAAATTACCATTTCTTCTAGCAGACGATAGACACGTATATCAACGAAAAATTGTCGTTTTGCGCACCTTCACGTGAGGGAAGTGTGACCTGCGCAGTGAAAGCGGCGGATAAGTAAGCAAACATAGATATTTTGATATATATATATATATATTTATATATATACACATACACTTTCTTACCATAAGTCATGGGACACGGGTATTTTTGAATAAAACATGTCTATATTCCAAGAAATTAATAGCATGTTGGCACTCCTTTGGCTTTAATGACTGCTTCTATGCGTTGTGCAAAACTCTCTACTAATTTCTGGTAGAAAGCTGGTGGTATTGTGCTCCACTCATCCTTTAAAGCATTAGTAGGCTCCACTACTGAAGAGGGCCGTCTTCGCTTTGTCTTATTTCTGTGTTCCCGTTCATCCCAAATATGTTCTATCGGGTTGAGGTCGGAGCTCTGTGCTGGACAATTCAGTGTTCCGATGTGATTCTCTTCAAACCATACGTTCACAATCCTTGCTTTGTGAAATATAGCGTTATAATATTGGAAGGTGTAACGGCCGGTACCATAAAATTACAACAATGTAAGACACACAGAATTGTTCAGAACATCAATGTAGGACTCAGCATTCATGCACTGCAACCAGTGGACCTAGTCCATACACAAGAAGCACCCCCAGACCAAGATACCGCCACCTCCAAACTTTATTGTTGGGACAACACACTCAGGTAATAAGTGTTCTCCAAGCATAATCCATACCCAAACACGTCCATCAGACTGGAAGGGCGTGTAGCGTGACTCGACACTCCACAGGACCGATTTCCATTGATCCACTGTCCAGGTTCGGAGTGCCTTGCCCTATGCCAATCGTTGGTGTGCATTTGTTTTTGTTATCAACAGCTTGTAGGCTGTAGCTATTCTGTGAAAATTCATGGCATGAAGCTCTCGATGTGTCGTGGAAACACTTATAGGATTGCCTGTGGCCGCTCGCATCTCCAAACACAGATTCTCTAGGATCTGACGGCGAGATGAGGTAACCAGCATTCTCAAGGCGTGTCGGCTCCTGTCAATCAGTATTTTGCGCCTACCTGGTCGTTTATTGGGCTCATTGTCACCTGTGGACTTTCATTTCTTCAGCATGTTGCCAATTGCCGACCCGGGAATGTTTAATTGTTACACAATAGCACGTACATACATTTTTCATAAATGACATTCAACTATCCTTCCACCTGTGAAGCTCTGTTAGCTTTTTCATTGTGTCCATCGTTCGGCGTACAAGTTCGAAAAGACTTCCGAGTGAACCGCTGATCACCCTTATAGGCCAAACTATTTGCACATTTCGTCGTCACACCCATTTTATTGCAATCAGAGGTGTGTCCCATGACTTTTGGTAGGATAATGTATATACAAACTACACTATTTCTAAACATTGTTCTTATTACGTAACAGTTAGCCTGTAAACGACTGCAGGAGGGTAGTGGGAAGCTTACTTAATAAATTTTAAACGTTGAGATTAAAACGCAAATGCTTTGCTTTTATAACACATTATACCGGCAGATATAATCAAATGTTCACTGACACCTAAAGTGTGTAAGTAGGAGACATGATTGTTTTTTTTACACACTGTACAACCAGATATAACTCAAATGATCACTGACATCTAAAGTGTGTAAGTAGGAGACGTGATTGCTTTGTTTTTTTACACATAGTACAACCATATACAACTCACATAATAACTGACACATATAGTGTGTAAGTAGGAGACGTGATTGCTTTGTTTTACACATAGTACAACCATATACAACTCACATAATAACTGACATCTAAAGTGTGTAAGTAGGAGACATGATTGTTTATTTTTACACACTGTACAACCAGATATAACTCAAATGATCACTGACATCTAAAGTGTGTAAGTAGGAGACGTGATTGCCTTGTATTTTATACATTGTACAACCAGATACAACTCACATAATAACTGACACATACATTGTGTAAGTAGGAGGCAGGGGGAACCGGGCCTGAGCTCAGGGTGAAGGCCCAAGTCCGGACCTTAATTTTCGATTTTTCTTAATTATAGGAAAATCACAAATACACAGCTATGTAGCTGCCAAACAAATAAAGTAGAAATGCATTTTAAACAGCGGTAAAGTGAGTGTTAATTACATTTTTCGTTACATCAAAGCCTTGTATATTCGGTTGTTAGAACAACTTGGTTTTGGCTATATAGCAGGCGTTTAAACTACTGAATAAACGAGTTGTTTTTGTTTCTTGCACATATATTATTATTCAGTAACATAAAACAACATATGGTGAATATATATATGAAATGAATGAGTTAAATAGATGTACTCTAATCAAGCTGAACACGTGTTTTGTTTTCACGAGTGACAAGCACGAGATGTTTTGTTCAAATGAAAAAAAAATGGTGTTTAGAAGGCCAAGTGGGTCAATGTACACTCGCTTGACTGAGAGAGAATTCTTGACTGCAGCACCGGTAGGAGATAAATATATAAATGACAACTTTGTGATTTTGAAAATATAATACAGGGGTCTATTGAGAATCCAACCTTATTTTATGAGCATAACAAACACAGCATTTAAGATATTTTAATACATTCAATTTCGCTCACTTTGGTAGAAGTAGGAAATGTATCAAACACGATTTAGTCATTTTATAAACATAACCAATAAGGAAGAGAATTTGGCAACGAAATGCTTGGATGATGATACAAAACAGTATTGAATTGTATATTAAATTAATGACAATTTTAGAACCTGTATATCTCACGGTCTTGAAGTAACAGTTTCTATCAATATTATCAAGCACAGCTTGTAAGGTGATTACTGCAAGTCCGTATAACAACTCTTAGCGTGGGTTGGTTATCAGTGTGGATTCAAACTCTAGCTGACTGTAATCCTTCGCACTTGTTACCGAGATTTACTTAAGTTGTAATTTCAGACTTTCTACAACAACGTGGGATTCGATAAACGACGAGTAAATTATTTTTTAAGCTTTCATAATTTACCGATTCAACTTAAATCTCTGATATTTCGATTATAAAAACTTTACATTGGAAATCTTTTTTCAAAACTAATCTGATTAAATAGCTGCAGTAACTTTAATCAAATTAAGGATTACTCTGTTAATCGTAAAAGGTTGTATCAATTTAAATATCCAATTATTTTGATAAATTTATTAATACCTGGAGATTGAAAAACATTTTATAGAAACACAGAACAGACACTATATATCCATCATTCACCCACCTACCTACTTGTCTATCTGTTTACTAAAAAACTTTGTCCCTTCCATGTTATATTTTATTCCGGTTTTATCTAGCTGTTTACACATTAATACTGAGTGAGTAAAATCGATACTAATGTCATTAAAGTCGGTTGTTCTCAGGGGTTATGTGGAGCATCACGGTGCGTTCGACAAGCCGATAGTTATCCATTTTAAACAGTTTAAAGAACAGCTCTACACGGAAAATTCGTCTAGAACATTCAGGAAATATTTCAGTTTAACATATTAAATAATATTTGTTTTTAAAGACGACCCATGCACAAATAAAATATTTTGTTTTCGAACATATTTAGCCGCGGCATAACGGCTCATAGAATGGGTTCATGTTTTTTGTTTTTATCAAGTACAAACTTTTAACTCATAGCTCCACCATATCTTGTCCGATTTGAGATCTAATTACATTTTTGGACTCGGGAAGTCAAACCCTTTCGAAGAATTTCAAGCGCTGCGGCTATTGAGGATTCTCTCTTTTTTCATTAAACTTGATTATATTAGAGCCGTACATCCATCGTCACTAAATTATTATATACCCTTTCGTATGGAAATCTCTAACACCTCCACATTTATAATTCTATAGTATCAGACTGTTTTTTTATCGAGAAATTAAAATATATGCGAGTTTATCTTTGATTTTTTTCTTTACAAAATAAAATTATCATTACTAATTTCCAGTATAGAAATCATCTTCTAAGCTTACCAATAATTACATCAATAATCTTCTTTTTCTGCATATGTTTTAGAATCTACTTTTATAGCCACGATGACCGTGATCTCAAAGCTTGACTTTCTTTTTAAAATAATGGAAACAAACGTCGTGACAACTATCACACATTTAACTTGTGAACCTACCCTTCGAAACATTTCTGTTATATTACAGTTTTTTTTTCTTCTCTGCTCAGCATCGAATCTGAAACCTCACACATTAGGCAAATTTGTTTGTTTGTTTGTAGTTAACCACAAAGCTACACAATGGGCTATTTGTGCTGTGACCACCACGGTTATCGAAACCCGGTTTTTAGGTTATAAGTCCACAAACTTATCGCTGTGCCACTGTGGGGAGGGGCATTAGACAAACACTCTACCAACAGAGATAAAGGGTTAGCCCACTGGCCATCCCTAGTAAGGTACTTTTTAACAATTCAAACTACCACATTCATTCTTTCTCACAAACAAGGACTGTCCTCAGCCCAGAGTCGTGGGACGACCACTAGTTATGATACAATTTGGAGTATTCCTTTTCTTTTTCCTGGAGTCGAAACCGAGACCTGGCATGCCAGGCGAGTTCTCAACCAACTGGCCTGAAGAGTTAACTTATTAGATTAGTAAATGCTAGCAAGGCATGTTCTAAGATTTCACACTACCACAACAGATACATTTAGGGTTGATGTACACTTTCTTTATAATTTTGCTATCCAATTTTTTCGAAAACTATATGCTATAATTTAGATCGCTTGGAGTCTACTTATCTCCGTTTTATTTCTTTTGTTATTATTGGATTTTAGTGTAAAAGACAAATTCTTTACGCAAATAATGATAGCATGTAAGGTGACTAGATTCGATGCTGATAAAGTTCAGATTTAGTGTTGTCAGAGATTAAATAGTCGACCATAAATATCAAAGTGAACATAAAAATTATGTTTGAAGTGATGATAGTAGTAACAAAGTTCGCAAAAACATTTGACTAAAAATGAAACAAACTAAATGCGTCTTATTATTTATTGTGATTAGTTACTTGCTTGTTACGTCTCTGTTCTGATGAGCGTACAAGGTTACTTCACCTTCTGATTTTTGCAGGTTTATTTCAAACAAAAGAATGAACGATAAATGAAGGAAAATCTGCGTAAAACTTAAAGTTTTCTTGATACAAAACTGGAGATACTTATATAAGTTTGTGGAATGGTGTTTCTTTTTTTTATGGTTTTAAGCTTTTCGATAGATGGCGATTTATACAGTCGCCTCTATATTAAAACTTAACCATTTGATGTATAAATAAATTGTAGCAAAACATCAACTGGGTATTGTATATGCATAAACACTCTGATGACTAAGTAAGCTATCCATTCCGTGCGGATCCTTTAAAAAAACGTACATTAGACTTTATGTGATGATATTATGAGTCTTAAAGGTTCTGACAACATAGAACTTAGGTATGAAATCCCAAATGCGGAAATCCCAAGTGTGGTAGCGGATCTCATTTCTAAAGAGCTCTACAGATTCGTTTTAACTTTTCGTTTGATCTTTTAAATCACTAACCAAAGATATTATTGAGACTAATAATACACGCCACCTAGGACATCGTTTAGAAACCTACTGTAAACCAATATGAGAAGTAGCGTTAATGTACTTATAATATAAAAAAGTTCATTTATTAAAAGCAGTATATTTACATAGACCCCCCCCCCCCCCCACGTTATTGCTAAAGCCAGCCATGGGGCATTTTTCTGAATGGTAGAAAATTTCCTTCTAAGGTCAAACGTATTCTGATAACTTTAAGTTATTACACAATGAGTTATTACTTAAAATATTTGAAACACATCGAACACTATACAGTTTATGAAAGATAAACTAGTTTTCATTAGGAATTTGTTGCTAGATATTAACTTTTTAAATTCACAATATTATACATATACATATATATATATATATATATATATATATAATTAGTTGCAGACAGACTCTTAAACAGCCCCAATCTCCCAGGGTTTTTAGATACTTAATCCAGAATTTCATTTTCACAACTCAAAAAGTGTTCGAGAAGTTTGTTTCGAAAAGTAGCAGACGCTTCAAAATTATTTTCTAAACAGTAAACATTATCATGTCAGTATTAAATGTAAAATACAGAACTTCTTTGTATTTCTTTACAACAAATATCATTCAGACGTTTCCTTATTACCCTCTCCCTTCCTATTTTTACTACGTTAGTGAAATTAATCTTGTATCATGCCATGTTTAATGGAATAGTTGGAAAAAAATAATTTCGCAAAGAGTAACACAGGGAAGGATTTGTGTCGAAAACAATAGCGTCTAGCTTTTTCGAACAAAAAAAAGGTTGATTTATCTAAGTTAAACTCTGTTCTTTTGAAAAATTATATATTTTAACAGTTATTACTTTTCCATTTTAATGTCTCTTTGAGCTATTGTAGTTCTTGCTTAAATATTTTTATTATGTGTCATTCCTTGTTATTTTTTGTTTTACTGTAACGTAAGGCGTGTGACTTAACGTTGAACGTTTATTATCCGATTTTATCTCACTGAAAATTTGGAAAAATATGGCGTTTAGATCTTTTCACTAATAGTCAAAGTTTCTCAGCATTCTGAAAAATGTCAACAAATAAGCTTGCAACCATTGGCAACAGGGTTATATAATAACTGCAATGGGCCATCAGAAACTGATACGACAGTAATATACGCTTGCGCATAGACTCCCGCGGATTTAGTAAATATAATGTTTCAGGTTTTTCGGAATACTTCCGACAGACGTCAACGCGCGACGGTGGTGTCAGAGAGTAGAATCTTTAATAAGAGACATTGTTGCTTTACAACTTGAGAATTCGCTATACAGGTTTACTGTATCCTATATAGCTATGACACACTTTTGGTTAGCCTTAGCTGCTATTACTATTAATATTGTTCAGTCTGTAGGGACACAGAGGATCAGACTACAAAACATTCAGTTAGAATATCAACCTTCGGTACCACTCTCTGAGCATTACCAAAGGAAATGTAATCGAGAACCTTCAGGATATAATAAACCCAAAACCCCCGGAGACAACGGATTTCAAATAAAGGTATCAGGAGAACCTCAGAAGTATGTTCCAGGAGAAGTTTATACAAGTAAGTAAACCATACAAAATGTTGAGAATTGTAAAATATTATTCATGAAATAATTTTCTAACACATTTACATACGAGTATAGTTGTATATCTCATAAATATTTTTCTTATAGAATGTAAATATTTAAATACCTTTTAACTATTATCGAAGAATGGTAAATTTATCCCTAAAAATATTCAAATACAAAATCACTTAACAAGTTCTATGCACCAATTTTTTTCCTATTAATACAGATGTTGTTAAACTTTAAAAAATGTGCATCTTGTTAAAATCTATTATTTATCAGATCGTATTTTGAATTATTTGTAAAAGTTGATGTAGAATTATTACACTGAAGAATAAAATGTTTATTTTAGGAAATATTGTTGAAAGGTGTGAACGTAATTTTTATATCAACACACATTGTTTGGTCAAGAAGCGTAAATATCGCGTGCTTTTCCAGCCAAGTTACGTGGAAAACAAAACAATAGGGACATTACTTTACAGTCAACATTAGCATTGAAACATAACTTATTTCCAACATCAAACATAATTTCGATCTTCGAAAATGTTATCTTTTAACTTAATTGAAAATCGAGAAATGGAAAGATAAAGAAAGTTTATCAAATATTTGGTAATTATTTTAAAATTGAAAATAACCACCGTAGTATCGGCTAAGCTCTTACTTCCGTATTTTGTAAAGGTCGTTTATTACGTAAGAAGGTCTTCAACATTTTTTAGTTATTTCCATTTAAAAGATATCATGAACAAATGTAATGTTATTGCACAGCTAAAATAATAACATCTATGCATCAAGAAGCTTCGGCTAAAAGCAGTTTTGATATGATGCACAACTCTGACGGTTGTTAGTTTCCCCAGTGGGTCAGCAGTAATTTTACGGACTTACAACGCTAAAATCCAGGATTCGAAAGCCCATTGTGTAGCTTTGCACTGAAACAGGCAAAACATAATCCATAACATTTAATTTAAATATAAGCCTCAAGCTTGTACTATGAAAGCTTCAGAGATAAACTCGAATACCTTACTTCCTTTGGAGAACAGAGTAAAGAAGATCAAATTTAAAGATAAAAGCTTATTGTTTGTGCAACTCAAGAAAAAACCCGGTTTAATGTATTACTTGTTTAATAGATTGCTGAGCATCTTTTTTATTTATCTTTAATTTGTTAGCATTACAATTCTATTGTAGCAAGTGTGAGGCATTAGTATAGATCATCAAACTCTAGAAAAAAAGTAACTTCTTCTGCGGAGGATGGAGAGTTTTTATTTTTTTTAGTTTGACGATGTAATTTAAATAAACTTAGTTAACTTTGTGTCTGTTTTTTTTCCAATTCAAATTAATTTTGATAAATTTCAAGTTTTTATCGAGAACTTCTTCCAAACCGTTTTGCTTGTTAAACGACTTTTATTAGCGAATGACAGTGAGGTAAGACGGTCCCCTTCGGTAAAATGGCCACTTTTTCTACGTCATTTTTTACGTTTTGACATCTAGAGTTTACTCCCTAGTGGTACAGCAGTATACTTGCGGACTTACGACGCTAGAAGCCGAATTTTTATATCCAGGTGGGCAGAGCACAGATAGTCCATTGTGTAGCTTTGTGCTTAAATACAAACAAACAAAACACGAAACCCTCTAGAGTGAATTATGTTTAAATATTGTTTATGTGATCCCAGTTACAAACACAATAACGGACAGACGCGAATGTGGCTGATCAAAGCCGACTTCAGTATTTTCTTTTGAACAGCTTTTTTTTTTATGAATTTTTATGGTACAGATAAGATGTTTCAGGGAAATCCACTTCGTAGATTTCAAACATTGAGGAACTATAGACAGTCGTAAGCTTCGTAAAAGGAACCCTGTTGAATTTCGCATATTTTTTAAGCCTGCGATTACTTTACGAGTTGAAGCTTAGGTATGACGCCCTCCCCTGCGATAATGCACGACTTACGCATGGCGCAAGGCTTCGCCGATCCCTGTCAGGAGCATTTAAACGACGACTTAAATATAATTACTAAAGGCAGGCATTTATTTTAAATTGCAGTTGTTATGAGTTGAATGGGCGCCATTTTACCCCATCTTGGGTGTCTGTTTTATCCAACCTTATAGGTAGAACGCCTCCCCCCTCCAATCACAAGAAGTGACTTTTTCTCTCTCTATATATATATGTATTTGTAGAGAGAGAGAGAGAGAAAACGAATATATTACATACACATTTATATACACATATATATAAAGGTCTATGCCCATTCTTTGTTTTAACCAGAAATTACGTCTATAATAAAAAAGAGAGTTTATTTTAGAACTTTTAATTTTTTCATGTCATTCACTTTAATTAATGGAAACCGTATTTAAAGTTAAAGTGGCCTTCTTACTCCATTTTCTGCTATACTTTTTTTTTAATCAAAAGTCTTTATATCTCGTAACGTTAAAATTGAAGGTGCGTGGATTGTTCTTGTGGTACAACTTTGGATTTCAGGCTTGCAAGCTGTGTTCGAATCTAAGGGACATCATAATATATTCCCAGCATTTTAAGTTGCGAGTGCGTTTTAAAAGTGAGGGTCAATTCCTTAGCGTGGATGATGAGTGGTTGGACGCTGCTGACTGGTTGCCCCTTCTGGTCAGTAATTCAAAATTGGAAAAGGCAGCAGATAGCCTTAGTATCTTTACCATAAAAATACGAATGCAAACATATAAACTCAAACGTTAATGAAGGAAATCGGACGACTATATAAAGGTAATAAAGATTTGGTGGAGCAAACTTTGGTGCAGATTTTATTGATAAACAATGATAATTTTGTAAAGCTTATGTACCCTAATATATATCATAAAGCTAAAAAAAGTGCTTCATTATGTTTACTTCAAAGCTTTGTTTAAAATCTCTGAGCGTCCTTGAAGTAAGAAGGATAGTTGAATATTGTATCTCGACCCTCTGACTTGCTGTTTTAGCTTTAAGCAGTTTGTTAATTTACTGTCTGTGAGATAAATCGAAAGAAAAACTCATTTATTTGCGATGATGAGATTGAATTATATATATAATATCCAGTGTTTATGTATATCGCGGAATAACACACATATTTGCGTTTTCTACTTGTTTGTTAAATGTAATTCCTTCCATTGTATCAAGAGATCTACGTACCACTACGATACGAACTACAGATTAAACGAAAACAATCTATCGTTCTTATTAACTTTTTGAGTGACTTGATTATAAAAAGTGACTCTAAGCGAAGTTATGAATTTAATATTATAAACAGTATACTACAAGTTTTATATGAGAAACGCATTTTCTACATTATCATCATCAATTTTACTTTTACAAAGTGCTTAGTTTCTAGAAATAAAAAAGTTACTGGATCCATGTTGATGTGTGGGAAAATATTTTGTGTTTTGAACGATAACAATTTAATTTTGTTGAAGCTACAATTTGAGATGAGGTTGGAGAGTGATAATGTAGTTGACTACTGAGTCAAATAATCAATTCAGAATGTTCCGGATCTCATATTCAGAGAAGTTCGGCTCAAATTAAGCTCTGCTTTTCATACTTATTGGCCCGGCATGGCCAGGTGGTTAGGACGCTCGACTCGCAATCTGCGGGTCGCGGGTTCGCATCCCCATCCCACCAAACATGCTCGCCCTTTCAGCCGTGGGGGCGTTATAATGTGACGGTCAATCCCACTATTCGTTGGTAAAAGAGTAGCCCAAGAGTTGGCGGTGGGTGGTGATCACTAGCTGCCTTCCCTCTAGTCTTACGCTGCTAAATTAGGGACGGCTAGCGCAGATAGCCCTCGTGTAGCTTTGCGCGAAATTCAAAAAACAAACAAACAAACAAAAACAAACATACTTATTGTGTGGAAACCCATTATGGTGATACAATAGTAAACCGGACAACAGCGATTTATGGGAAGTAGTTTATGTTTAAAACATACTGCATGTTTCAACATAACGTTATTTTTCCTTCTTAAGAAAGAAGCAGACGACAAATGTCTGTTGAAACCTATGGTACGTTCTACATAAAATAATTTTCATTACGATTATAAATCGCTGTTGATGAATTTAAAATTTAGTAGATGCATTTTACATGCAATTCAAGATCAAATGAAAATTCAAGATCAAAGGAAAATAAAGATTGTCAATAAAGGTGTGTTGTTAAAGGACGAACGTGTCGGCAATAACACGAAAGGATTGCATACGGAGCACATGAATAGGTTTCTACTGTAAAAACAGAAGAATGCGACGATATAATAAGGCTTTCATTGCGCGTTTTTTAACTGGTATGCAAGGTTGATACTTCAAGCATGCAGGTTTCCAAAATGTACTGTCTTTGCATCCTAATGATCTCGTTTCTTGTATAAAACATTGTCTTTGATGTATTTGGAAAGCAACACCCAGGAATATGAGAAGAACGATTCATGATTTCATTCTTAGATTAACTCGTGCGGAGCAGATTTAATGAGACTTGTGCAGAACTTTAAACTTCCAGACCAAAAGCAATTTTAAATATCCTACATTTTAACCAATTCACATAGTACACGTAATTTCAACATGAGCAAGGAATGCAGTAAGCACGCGGAAAAAGCACATAAGACTTTTTGAGAATACAAATAGCGTCACAAGCAGTAATTTCTTTTTCGCTTATATTACATTAGTATAATAGAATGAATGACGTAGATATTCATGGAATTTCTTTATAAAATAAAATAAATCCGAAAGTGTTATATTTGACAATGTCTGTTCTCTGATGCAATTCTGAAATACCACTAATTATTTTTTCCAACAAAAATACACGAGAGAGGGAACAAAAACAAGACACTAATTGTTTCGTCGTTTTAAAGCAATTGTTTGGTTCCAATCTATAACACGTCAGCTGATACTGATATTTCAAAAGTGTATCAGATGTAACACAAGTAATCCAAAAGATATTACGGATGAATGAAAGCGGGGAGAGCGCTTTCTTGAGTTATGTAGTTGCCAGAAAAGTTTTGAAATAGTGTGGTTACATTCAGTTATTCGCTTAGCTAAGTTAACTTCATGATGCCTTTCCACCATCTATTTTAAGTCAAGCTCTTTTTTTTGACAGCTAAAGTAAATTATATGTAGGCCCCCATTTGATCAACGATAACTTTATGGACTTACAATACTAAAATCCGGTGTTCAATTCCCTGCGGTGGGCAGCATGCAGATAGCCCATTTTGTAGCTTTGCACTAGAAAATAACAAGAAGTTATGTGTGAAATAACTTTGTTAGGGATATGCGTTTGAAAATAAAGTATGTGAAATAAAATCCCAGATTAAAACAAAACAAACAAAAGACATACGTACAATGCTGCCTTTACTAGGACATCACATATGATCAAGAATTAAATGAAGTACAAAAAAAAAAAAAGAAACCCGACAACTAGAGCACTTTAGGAAGATAAACCTCTCTTCTTCATGGGTACACTAGGAACCAATTATATTACTCGTACTTCTGTGATATACTTCTACCCCGAGGACTACCAACAATGTATTCAAATATAAGTCTGTGTACAAGTTTCGCTATGAAAGCGAACTTTTCAAATTCAGACTCTGGTAGATTAGGGCCAAATATATTTTATGCTCAAAGTTAGCAACTACAAATAATTATTTATTTACAGAAATGCGTAAAAACATGAAACGTATACAGTATTAGAAATAATGCGGTCTTACTAATCCCAGCAGTAGAGTGATAAATTCACTCACATTTCTTAGGATAGAAATGCCAGATGACGAACACTTGAGGCAAAATTTTATATTTCACTAGGAGATGTACGAAAACTCTGAATAGGTTAGGTAAATCTAGCATACTGTTAATAATAAAAGTGGTTGAGATAGAAAACCCACCCTTCAAAAGTGATGTTAAGTACCGCAGAATATGCTCTTGACGTGGCAGAGATCTGGCCAATGACCTAGCTGTAAGTACAGGTATGAATGTGTCCTCCAGGACAGTAAGATATATACATTAGCATGATTTAGCCTCGTTGGATGCGTATCAGACGTCAAACAATGAGATGAGAAATGCTGGAGGAGGGCGCTGTTCATAGATAAACTCAAAGTGCCTGGCAACAATCATCGATAGTTTGTTCGCTGACAGAGGGGTGAACAGTATAATGTTTAATGTACAACACCTACACTGAAAAATTCTGGGTGATGTATGTAAGAGTGAGCTATATCTCAATCAATGGTGTTGGTATCTACATAAATTTAATGGCACTTTGACTGTTGGCAGGTGCAATATCTTACCTTAATGTCATTCCCTCAAGAACAAGATCTTTTGGGCAGGGATTCATCTTTTAGTAAGACAGTATCCCGAAACATGCAGCAACTACAACTAAATGATCCCTGGAAGAAAAAAGAAAGGCCAGGTAACATTCAGAACTATGGTGTGGCTTGCACAAAGTTCCTATGTGAATATTATCAAGCTGAAAAGGCTTTTATAAAAACCAGGAAGATGAAACGGCAATGAAACAACTAGGCTGAATTCTGAGTAGTGCTACATGGCATTTGGAACAATATTTTACAATCAGAAACTTTCTCTTTTAGGTGAAGGTAGTGTAAATGTCAGATTTTAGTATTCGGCATGAAGACCAAAATGCTGTCCACAAAGTTATACACATGTAATTCCCGTTCCTACAAACTAGCTTAATCCTTTCTTTCTGTAGCTCATCCAAACAGAATATGACATTCCATTCCTTTATTTCTGAGAACTTAAGAGTGAAAGTAAGGGATAAGCCTATCTTTGGTTTGTTTGTTGTTAACCACAAAGCTACACAATGAACTATTTGCGATAAGCACTTCACGACTATAGAAACCCAATTTTTAGCGTCACCGTGGGATAATCCGCTGCAACCCGACGAACATATTATGAATAGAAACATTAGGCTGTAAGTAGAAAAGTCACCCAATGATATGTAGGTGTAAGTGGATTATTCAAACTAAACCAGATTTAAAGTATTTATTTTTCTATTATTAAAATTATTTACAAAAATGAAACTTGGTGTAGGATAGCACACTACCAACATGTTTTCAATTTTGTTAAAATGCTTATTTTTCACTACATTCCAATTTTAATGAATAGTATTGTGAAACTAAAGATATAATTACTTGTACGAATAGTGTGTGTATATACACACATATATCTATCTCTGTTTTTATGTAATATGAAGTGTAATAAAATTCTAAAACCTAATACACAAACACTACATAGAGCTAAAATGTTCCGACGAAGACTAGTAAACTTTTGAATCTAGTAAATGATACAGCTACGTATACTATGCGATACACGTGCTGATTATAATACAGACTATCTGTTCGTTTAATGAGCATTAAGTGTACAAGCACGAAACACTGATCACGTTTTAAATTTAAAACGAACCATTTCAGTAATGGACTGTATTATGTAATGAGCTGTAGATGAACGAATTCTGGTCAAAATGTGAAATAGAAAACAAAACTTACCAATTTATTGTTTGTGGTGATTCTTATTTACCTGTACGGTCAAGGTTTAAACATTTGTATTTCGTCAGCACGCATGTATATATAATCTTTTTCTCCACTATTTTATTCTTTGTTTGGAAATAATAAAATCTGAGTTAAGTTACAAGAAATATGAACCTTCTCTTTAGTTTTATATGAATTTTTAATGACCTACTTAACGAACAAAGAATATAGACTAATCCTCAGCTTCTCACCTTGGAAGCATTTTAATTAATCTTGTTTTTTCCCACTTTTAAAGTGACACAGCAAACGACAATCTTTCTCATGACATGCATGCTATGTCATGTACGAAAATATACATCATGTACATGAACTACCCGTAACATGAGTTACTCCATATAATGTAACTAACATTTAACTGTAAGTCCATAAATATTGCTGGATTATATTCATTTATAACTCTAGTCTGTACGAAACGACTTGTAAGGGGTCCACGTATATTTTACCCCAAAACTGTAAGATCTTACTAGGATATTTACAGTTAGAAATAGCATTAAGTCACTTAACGTATGAATGATTATAACTTAATCGTTATACATTCCATTTCTGTAATAAATTATTATAACTTATTTCTAGCAGTATCTAATGTTACTCTATGTATAATAGCTAAATCATTGTTGTGTTACTATTAGAGCATCATTAAACAGAAGAGGTAGAGCTCGCACAAGATCTGCATTTACGTTATATACGAATAAAACCTGTAATTTCAACTTACAAACCAACTAATAAGTACATCGCAATTTAGTTGATTACATTATCAAAATATGCATTTCTCATTGATTTGAATTTGCAAAACTATCAAATTAAATTTACATAACTGAGTTCCATTTATATATTATTTGTATTGATTTGTTGTGAAAATTTTAAGGTTTGTTTGTATATAATCCAAATGTCAATGCCACTGGAAATACCGTATACTGCGAAATACTATATGTGCATGCAATTGCATTAATTATTTTTAATATTTATACTGATCGCATGCACTACACTTGATCAGTTAAAGGCATCATGTTTGGATTTATTTAATGTATTTATCTCCTAAACACTGTCTAGTTTCTAATCTGTATAGATTTAAAAAATGTTTTTACTGTCTATAAGTACAACGCTAAAAACCGGGTTTCGATTCTCCGGGTGGGCACAGCACAGATAGCCCATTGTGCAGCTTTGCGCTTAACTACAAACAAACAAGATTACTTCTATGACAAAAATTTGCAGAAAATTGAAGTTAAGACAAAGCCAACCTAGCATGCTTATCAAGGGAAGTCAAGAAGGATGAACACGAAGTTACAGCATATAGCTAAATTAGAAAGGTGAAACAGGTGAAATGTTAAAATGTCACAAGCTATTTAAGACAGGACAGATTACAGGGTAAGAAAGATCAATCGGGTAAAATAGTCGCTATTCTTTGTCACGCCAATGTGTTGCGTACGACGCTAGTAAATACATCCGGAACTTGGGTGTTCAACATAAAACAATACCTCTTTAAGTCGATCGAAAGCACTGTCGGAACATGATAAACGTTTGCTTTGGGTTGTGAATGTACAATAAATTTATTGTAAACAATGTGGCCACACGTGAATACGTACTAACTTTGGGGTCTGTACAGAGTGCTCTCCAGGAAAGATAGTGCTTTTGAAGATAAGTGTAATTTTTTAGAGTAATGAAAGCCATTTTAACATTATTAAGGGATGAGAAAAAATAGTAGAGTTGACTGGATACCAGGTCTCGGATATAAAGTTTCAAAAATAAATAAATAAATAAAGGAAAAACCGATTGGATTCAGATATTTTCAGATAAGAAAATAGATGTAGTTATACGTACCGAAAACGAGCAGGAGACATGTATTATCACATTATGATTAATATTAAACTAGTTACTCAGCCATTGTTTTTTGAAAATTTAATAGGGAAGTACACACATACTCGTCTGGACTTAACTGTGTAGTCCACGACTACAAACCATACTTATAGGAACGTCACCATGATCATTCATGGCTCTCTTTCACACCATTTCGCACAAATATTTCCGTCTGGACGTTACCAAGGTGACTATAACCATATTTGTAGGAACGCCATCATGATCATTCATGGCTCTCTTTCACACCATTTCGCACACATATTTCCGTCTGGACGTTACCAAGATGACTATAACCATATCTGTAGGAACGCCACCATGATCACTCACGGAATCTTGTTTGTAGTGCTAGCTCTGATTTAATTAAAACAAGACTATAAAAAACATTGAAATAATAGAAAATTAATTTCTATTTAACTATCCAGTAATGTGGGTACTCAATAACCGCGTTATATTTTTGAGGATTGAGCCCATTATTATAGAATGGTACCTGTCCTAGCAGATGTAATACTTAAAAAATTACATCTAAATGTAGTTAGTGTTTTGTAAGTTAATCTTATACTAGTGGTGTCACAATGTTTAGCTACATATGTTATAGAGTATACAAGTTCATGTATAATCCGTTTCGTACCAATATGAAGGATACACTTTTAAATAACATGTATTTTACTATAAATGTTAATAAGTTTCTAACATGTAACTCATTTTATTACACATTTTTGGAGTTTCCTTGAGCAATTTGATATAAATAATTAAGGTTGATTTTAAGGCGTAAGTCCCGACATATAATATATATCAACTAATTACTAGCTTTGACATTAGATAATAAACGACAACACAAATGAGAGGAACATCTACTAGGTCTGTCTGTTACATATAACAACTGTTTTCTGTACTAAATTATGAATGTTTTATTTAAGAATAACACAGGAAACAGTAAATGTCCGAAATACTGTTTGTTTTCTCCCTTTTATGTACACTGTTGGCATTTTCTTTATGTGGGTAACTATACTAGGTTAGATTCTGGTTAGAACTTTTCCCATGATTCGTTGCGCGTCAGACGCGAGTTGAGTCTGCGTGTGATTATAGGTTAGATAATACAAATGGTGAAACCAATGGTGTAGGAAGGAGTTGTAAAATGTGGGTGCTTGGATAGACATGCAGATTTTACAGTGAGACTTTACAGTTGCAATATAAGTCAAATATGTAAAAGTGGGGGTGCTGTATCTCCCCTTGCACCCCCCCGGTTCCGACGCCTGTAGGTGAAACATTGTAGTTATAAGCGATGTAATAGCGAATCTCATTATTTTCATAAAGATCATATGAAAAATGTACATTTCATACCGTTTGTAAAGCCCAAGAGCACTAAAGAAAAATGCAACAGCTGAATCAACGCTTGTGGACGTAAGCATTTATACTAAAAAAGTAACAAAAAAACACGCTGTACCTGCAACTGAAAATCCAGACCCTATAATGTTATGGCATTCAGAAAACAAGATGAACCCAAATATATTTTTAATCTTTATTTGATTAATTAAACAGTCAATAAAGGGTCTAGTTATGTTATATGGTTACAGTCGTGTTAAATTAAAAGAAGTTTAGATAAAAATGTGAGGTTAGTAGTAACTTGGTAGTTGAGTTTTCTATTTGCCTTGGAACACGGCCACACGTTCTTGTTATTTGACGCTGTAAAAGGTTACAAGTAAAGCCGCTCTTTGTTTACGCACCCAAAATAGCTAAGTAAAAAGCAATATTGATTTGATAATATATAAGTGGAGAGACATTTTTTTTCATTTTAATTATTCTCCTTATGAGACTGGAAAGATTATGCTGATAGGATATGCTTATAGTTGAAAAAATTGAGCAAGGCAGCAACAGTATATAAAGAACAGCTTTACTGTGTTAGATAATATAAGCCTTCTCGTATCACTTCTTGAGTTTTTAAAAGACAATTTCTTAAGCCTCTTTTGATAAAACGTTTCTATGTAGTTCAATAGTACACGTAACAAGAAAAAATCTCTCTTAACAGCGTAAGTAGAAAGTCAGTGAAATGTTCTTCAGACTACACATTTGTTAATTTTCGAACAATCAGATGAATTTATTGAAAATTAGTTGAAATATTAAATCAAACTGACTCATATCCCCACGTAAGTCTACAGTATGGATAATTGAAAAATTAAAATGTTGGGATTTCTACATAAGTCAAAAGTCTTATCAATAGCTTTTTTTAGCGGCAGCATAGCGGCTCATAGAATGGCTCCGAGTTTTTCAAGCACAACATTTTAGCTCATAGCTCCGTCATCTCTTGATCGATATGAGATCTAATTATAGTTTTGGACTCAGGAAGTCAAACTCTTTTTATTAATGTATTTGACCAAAAGAATTTCAATTTGAGGGTAGGCTGGTAGAGATCCTGATGAGTAATAAAATCGAATCAAGTATAGGCGCGTCCCACGCTTGATATTGCTGGCGCACAAAAATATAGCTAATGAAAAATAAAACAATAAGGTCTCAGATTAATTTACTCTAATTTTGCTTTAAAAGAATTTCAAGTGCCGCGGCTATTGAGGATTCCCTCTTATATCAGGCTAGAACTTTGTTTGTTAGGAGTAGTTTTTGATATATTTCAACTATTTTGTAAGCCACAACACTGAAGCCATCTTCGTAATAATAACATGGAATGATCTTAAACATTTTTATGGGCAAAAGCTGCACCTAGATCATTAGTCTAATACATTAAAATAATATATCTTTAGAACAATGTGTTATCCAGCTCTGTTTGGGTTATGATGTATTCCCAATTCCAATCGCGTGCCACATCACATGTAATTATTCCTATTCCTATATCACTACTATAATTTTTATAATTTTCATACAGGTTTTCCATAAAGGAAAAAAAACACATTTTGGGAACAAACTTTATTCTATGAAAACTCTTATATATATCCTAGTTCAAACACCTACAGCTTTTACCCTGCATAACTAGTATATGATATATCCTTTGCCAGGTATGTAAGAGTATATGTTATAATTTTTCTTGTAGGTGTTGTGTAAGTAGCAATGACATTCTTGTGTAAAGTTGTAAGCACGTTCTAATAATTTTTACCTAGCTAACAGCTAATCTTTTGTTCCAGTTTGACTCTGGGGTTTGGCAAGCTTATCTCAAGGGGTAACACAGATACTTGTACAAAGTGTATGAGTTAGGAGTTTACTGTCTTTAATATGTAGTAGAGAAAGAGAACTAGGCGTGGGATGGGGTATTTTTGTATCGTAGGCCAAAAGGTTTGATGGTTATTTCAGATAGTAAAATATGTGGAGGATACGAAGTTAATTGTTTCATATGCATAAAACTGACCCTCTTTTTATTCAATAGAATTTATAGGGAGGACATTTTTGGACATGGAGAATAGAAGGATAGTTAAAAAATGTCATTTACTCAAGAAGTTTACGTAAATTAAATACAAGTTAGCGATATTTTTACGATTCTTGTTAATAATGTGTTAATTATTCATAAGATGTGTGAAATCACTAAAAATCGATCATTTAGTTTAAACTTATTTTTCAACGAAATTTAAAAAAGTAAAGTTTTATTACTTCACATCGGCTATAAATTAGGTTCAATTTTAGGACCAAATATATAATAATTAAGTTGAATGTTCCATGAGCAGCCAAAAACACCAACTTATGTCAGATCAGTGTTAACAGTTTTTCAATTTCACATAATAGTAAAAATGTTTTGTGATATTTCAACTTGTGATTGTATACATTCTATATTGTAAACAATCGGCTTTAGTTATACGTTTGTAGTTTCGAAACAAATTGTTCTGCTTATTCCTAGGTTTCGATAAGCTGAGCATAGATATCTTATTGTGTTGCTTTGTGCTTAACAACAAACAAACAAACAACACTTATTCCTATCATTTCTAAACTATTAACTTTTTAAGTGCGAACAAAGAAATCAATGAATAAAGAAACCTAGTTAAAATGTTTAGTTGTCAACAGTGCAACGATCGTGTATTTAATTATTTATCCGTTGTCCATCACGTAAAACAAAAACAACAACAACATGTTAACAGGTAAGCAGATCCTACAAGTAATGAAAAACAAATTGTATAAGACGGGATAGTTAGTTCAGGGTATCTAACACCATTCTTATTATGTGATATTAGTACACCAGGAGGAGCGTCAGAAAAATTAGCATAACTTTGGTCACATATCTGTAGAAGTACTTACAGTTAACGAAAAAACATATAACGTTGTTTGAGGAAATGTGGCAAGTGGATGCGCTGACACTGTTGTTTGGGTTGTGCTTGCCGTTATTGTCGCTGCCACTACAGTGACCACCTGTGGCATACAGTGTCCACAAAACGGGTAGGGCCCTGGCATGAACTGGTGGTTAAGGCGGTCGACTCGCAACTTGCGGGTTGCGGATCGAAACCAATCGCCAAACATGATAACTCTTTCAGCCGTGAAGGTGAGATAATATGATAGTGAATCCCACTGTTCTTTGATAAAGAGTAGCCTAAAATTTGGCGGTGAGTGAAGTTGACTACCTGTCTTCCCTTTGGTCTAGCCCTTGAATATCTTTACACGAAATCCCAACAAACAAATAAAATGGTGGCATGATGTTTATTTAATTTAAACTACATAACAAATATCAGTATTACGACTCCTTAATACCAGAGAAAATGCCACCATGTTTAAAAGCTAATATAAAGCACCAGTTGGCTAGATGATACAATATCTAATCCGTGCGATGCATGGTAAATAATATTATGCCTGTAAAATATTGTGATCTAATTCACTGACGTAAAAGTTATTTGCTTATCCGATTCATCACAAAAATAATATCCAATTGGATAAGACATGAACGAATAGTGCTATATCTATTCAGGTCAGATATTTGACCCATCCCCATTTATATTTAAATCTATTAAGTTATTTTCCATGCCTTTAAGAAAACAAGAATATGCTTGCAGACAGTTGTGTTGGGCCAGCTGTGAACGATCACAAAGGAAGTGCTATGGTGCGAGCTGCATTCTGGGTGATGAGTGTAAGACCTATCTGTGAAATGTCTAAATGCACATAGTTAGCCAAAAATGTTCAATAAATACATTCCTGTTGTAGTTGTTTGGTCAACAGGTCTTATTTCAAAGAAACAATATCAATAGTGAGAAATAATCTGCCCATCTCTCAACCACATAGTGAACCTTTTGGCCAATTTAGAATCATAATGTAGCTAGACTTTTATAACGACAACGAAAGCAAATAAAACTAGATACGCATAGGAACCTAGAGGCGTTCATATCTCTCAGAAGTACAGCAGTTACGCAGGTCAAGGGCAGTATTACACCCACTACACTATATGAGGATAGTGATCACCAGAACCCCACAAATACTTCATATCCAAAAACTGATGGCAGGGCAGTGGTATTGCACTTCAATGCATGTTCATATATTTTCGGCTTTTACAAGTTAGCTTATATATTTTTATAAATATTTCTATTCAAAGATTTTGGGTATGAGGGATATTGACGATCTTTTTGAGTTTGTTTTATTTCCTCTTGATGATTTTATTTTGGGAGTGGATACTGATCTTTCTTCCAACCTCACTAGCCATAGTTTTAAGATACTTAAGGCGTATTTTGTAATGGAGGTTCATTGTCATTGCTTGGTAGCTTCGTTTAATTGACCGAAATATGCCATTCAAACACACAAAAAGTTCAGAACAGGGGATTTTAGGGACACTTTAAATCTATCTAACTAACTTTATCATATCTATAAATATGATATCGAAATGTCTGTCTGTCACGCTCTGTGCCTCCTGAACGGTTAATCGTAATAGTGCTTTTTTTCAATTCCTAAAATTTCATATCGATATCAACTACTTAGCTGCTATCAGCTACTTAGCTGACCTGAGCGATCTGTTGTGCTGGATACGCCCATTGCATCGAAACAACCACAATGCAATTTTTCTTATTGAAATAACACATGGAATAACAAAAGACGGTTGTAAATGGCCCACTAGACATACAGCGCTCTGATCCAATGGGTTGGCTGCAACTTATATTTTTATTCATCACTGTTATTAGGAAAATTACCGTTGAATTTTTTCAACTGTCATCTGCTAGTTTATTGTGGTTTCAAACTCAAATAAGTAAGTTAGAGAATTTTATAATGCAACTTATAATGCAACCCAATTATGCGATTTGTGTTTTCTGTAATATACTCTGGTTGTGTTTTCAGAAACTTCGCATTACGCCGCGAAGTATTATATCTTCATATCAGTAGCATTTTCTATGACCAGTAAGTCTTTTAATATTATAGGGATAAATGAAACTACATAACGATTTAGCAAGTTAAATGTTAAATTTTTCCGTAAAATATTTTATTTTTAAATGACTTAAATAAAATTGATAGTAATTACAGTTCACTTGCTAAATCTGTCTCACACCATAATTGTTATTGTTCATAAACATTGATATATATATATAACGCCTGAACCGCTACTATGTCTGTCATATCATAGCGAGCCAAATAAATCCTAGTACTGGGCAAAAGGCCTCGTCAGTCGTAGATGTGACAGGCGGAGTGTAGTTGACATATTATATTTTTCTTTGCTTTCAATTATGTGTTCGCAAAATTATCGGTACTAAACTTAAAATAAAATAAATAGTGTTGTGTTATTGAATCTTATCATAAAAATCTGCTTCGTAAATGACTTGAATAAAATTGTTAATAATTAGAATTAACTTGATTAATCTGGTTCACTCCATAACAGTCGTTGTTCACGAATTTTAATGATATCTACATATAGCGCCTAAACCGCTACTATGTCAGCTTAATGAGCCTGGTATTGTGTGAAATGCCTCGTCAGCAGTGGATATGGCAGATATATCATATTCTTTGCTTTCACTCGTGGGTGCTTAGAATGTGATGGTTAACCGTCGTCTTCCCTGTGACATTTTGTCTGTGTTTTGTTTGTTTGTAGTTTAAGCACAAAGAGCTATCTGTGCTCTGCCCACCACGGGTATCGAAACCCGGTTTCTAGCGTTATAAGTCCGTAGACATATCGCTGTGTCACTGGGGGCTTTTCTATGGGAATTTTATATTTATACTAAAAATAAATTGTTCGAAATCACCATTTACTTGTTAATCTGTTAATCCATCTGAGACTAAAGCGATTCATTCATGTTTGAACTATTTTTCTGGCTCATTTGACCAAAGGAGATAGATTTGAAATGTTATTTTCACACACTTCTGATTTGATACCCGAAATTAGAGTTAAGACGAATGTATATATAAAAAAGCATCTGCAGTTTCACACAGCTTTAGATTTCAATAATATAATCTTCTTCTCGCCACATTGCTTCAATACTCCTTCATGCTTGTCAAACGTTTACTTGCACTGAAGACGCCAATTCCTTTGCACATACCTTTGAGTAGCCTATTTCCTCAGCTGGGTCTGCTCATATTCAACTATTTTACGCCTCACAAACCAAAATGCAGTGAACCTTCTTCGTCTCTCATCGTATGTTTTGCAGGGTTGTCACCGCTTTCATAATATTTCTTTCCTTTTACGTCATAGAGGCTTACAACGCACAGCCCGATTCATTGTTTGTGCCAGTAACACGTCGTAGGTGGCATCATGTCTATACTTAGCTTTACCATTCCTCTCAGTTTTGGCATCTTCAAATTACTCATCAGTCAGACGAATTCACCTTCATATTCAACACTTGTGAATCCTTCAGTACTTGTCTCTTCTTTAGAATCAGCTACTGTTTTTGCCCCTCGTTATGAACACCTATTTCAGGTACCTGATCGTTAACCTTTGGAAACTCTTATATCCTCTCATTCACTTACAGAACAGTACATTCTTTTGATGAGTGAACTGTAAAGATTCCATCACTGTCTGGGACATATGATTTGCCTCGAAGAACTACCGTTAATACAGCCCCAGATCTTGATGGTATCACGTACAATCATCTTCAACATGCCCCTGTGAGGTTTCCTTTCTTTCTGTCGACGTTCTTCATTTTTATCCTCCATCTTGTATCCTGAAAGGATTCTTATATTCTTCTCTTTTTGAAGCCTAATAAGCCACCTAATGCTATTTTAGCCCATATCTTCTGCTGAGTAGTTAAGCTGGCTTCTACTCACATATCTCGACACACTGGGCTAACCTCTTTCATTGTCTGAAAGTCTTTCCGACCATTTTAATACCAACAGATCCTCTGTGCAATTTGATTTTGAAATAGCCTTTGACTCAGTGTGGCACCAGTGTTTGATCTATATTCTATGCTATACGTTCTTACCATTATCAAATGTCCGTCTGATTTTCTCATTACTTGATGGATGTCGAGCAGCTACTTCCATGGATGGTGCCTTTTTCTGATACTTCACTCTACATGAAGGTGTCCCTCAAAGTTTAATACTCTCTTCCCTGTACAAAATATGCTGACAATACTGCTTTGATGGCTACTTGTTCAACCATGATTACTCCTAACAAAGTTCTTCAGATTGCTGTCAACAAAGTCTTTACCTGGTGTCTTTATTAGTGCCTTACTCTTAATGTTGCCAAATCATGAGTCGTTCTTTTTGGTCTAAACATCATAAATACCATCCTTGTCGCAACCTTCTCCTATGTAATGTTACCATAGTTAAAACATCCAGATATCTGATACGGTTAAATATTTGGGTGTCATTTCTGATAAGCACTTCAAGTGGAATGTCCAAATGTAAACTTTCTAGCACAAAATTACTTCATGTCTTCAAATCTTCTTGTGCCTCACTGGAACCTCCTAGAGTTTGGGTAGTCCATCGTTTCTCTACATATGGGTATACAGCTTGGATTTCTGCTAAATCATTCTATTATTATATACTACAGGCTTTGTAGCTGCACTTCCATTAGCCTTTCATATTAAATTATGTATTCCCACCCTGGATCTCCATATTCCCGCATATTCTTCTACACTTATGTACTCTACCCACTAAATTCACCATCACCTGTATGTTTCACCGTAACGACATTTTGTTTGAACTTACTACATGATGATATTCATTCTCCGATAAAGATCATTCTTCTTCCTGAACACGTTTTCAATTCATACTTCATATCTCTTCCGGAGGAAAATTCTGACCATAATACTGCCCTATGACAGACTCAACATTTTATACTTATCTTTCCTGAACCTTTTTACGTCCAATTCCAGAATTTAATGCTCAGTTCGATTCTTTATCCTCTGTTTGCCCTACCCAGCCATTGTATATACAGCTGTCCATTATGGAACTTGTCTTATGGCTGAAGGAGAGGTCGTAACCCTTTGACGGCCTAAAAATTATGAACAGATGCCATTTTAGCTTAACATTTTTGGTAACAATCATGTAAACTATAGATATTATTTCTCCGCATTCCTCCTCATTCTCTCTTCCAGATTCCAAATCAGATGTGTGTGTGAAAATAAGCATTTAAAATTCCTCTTTTGCCTCACATAAGTCATTGTCTAAGAGCCTTTTCTTTCAGTACTAGAACTCGTCAGTTGTTTAGGCGATGAGAGGCGATTTAATTTAATTTAATTTAATTCATTTAATTCAAACCCTAAGGCTGGCCTCGTTGTATTTTTTATTCTAAAATCTGTTGACAACAGCTGTGTTATAATCGATCAGTGGTAACGTAGCTTTTGTTCGATGATAAGTAACGTGTTTTATGTGGGTTCCTGCAAAATGTAGCTTTCATGTTATGATTACTAATTTGAATATTTCGACGTTACCTGTACGGGTATTTCTGTGGAATATCAATATTTATCAGAAAAACTTAATTTAATCACTTAAGATAATAATAAGATATCCCGGAGGCTATCTATAGTATCATTCTTAGTTAGGTTTAGAGAAATTCTCAACTGGCCTAGTTATTTGGAACATAGAATTGATTTTAAGATACTTTTTGAACAAGTAATTGAATAGAATAATCACAGTTCAGCATCATTCAACATCCAAATCTCATTTTGTAGCATTTAGATTTTTTGCGATTCATAAGTAAGCATAGTATGTATATATATACAGTTGTCTACTTTGTATTTCTACAAAAACTAATTATATAGGTATTTAGACATTACAATGGATATAACGAGGATTGAATACTAAATAAAACTTCTGCACGCGCATAGCAATTGTTCTTTGGGTAATGAAAAGTATAGGTTCTGTATATATTCAAACTTTTGGAGACTTTCACATTCCTAAGTTTGCTGATACTAGAAGGTTGGTAACACGCAACTAAAACGCTGGTTGTCATTTTAATAGTTCGTATTGTTTAAGATAAACGAACTGTTTACCTTAAACAATACGAACTATTAAAAAGTTTTAACTTCTAACTTTTAGTATCGTATTTCCATTCGATTTTTGTTTTTTGAATTACATGATATAAACAGTTTGTAAATCTAAGATTTAATTAACCTATTAAACTACATTAAAGGCTGATTACTTAAGGGGAGTCATAGGTGTTCATTACATCCTATGTGAATTCTATCGTGAAATCAATTAATTGCATAAAGCGTTAAGTCGAGTGAATTAATTATTAAAGAAAGCAAATTAGCTAAGCATTTTATCACTTGCAAATTCTACAAGTTCGGAAAAAGTTGATATAAATAGTAAAACCTGGCTTCAGGATTTCTATTGCTTTCATGAAGATTAATTTATCACAGTTTTAATAGTTTATCTTCAGTTTTAGAAAGTTTCAAACAGATAAAATTAGGTTAAAAATATCATAAAATATCACTATGCTTATCTTCGTTAAAGTAGAAACATCAGGTGATGGAAAACGCACATCGACGACACAACATAATAAATACACCAAGATGGTGTAATTATGTCCTTAAAAAACTTAAAATAGATACAAGTTAACCTCAGCCGTTTAATTTATTAATGGTTTTAATTGTTAAGATAACTTCTTGAATTTTACGTTTGATTTTTTTGTCTTCTCTTTATGTAAAAACAACAGAAGTTTTCACATTTTGTTGATTGTGTGCCCTATTATGAAAATGTTCAAGTACATGAGATGGGGTGGCGGTGGTGAAAGTGTTCTGCTAACCTGGTTTACATTTTGTATCTAGTTTCTCAAATATAAGATGCATGGTTATCTGAAACATTGATTTTTACTCAATACACCTTTCTTGCAATAACTGAAATAAAAATTAATTTGGAAAAAAAGGAATATGTAGTTTTTACAATGTAGAAAAATAACTTTCCAGTTCCAGAACAAGCCTAAATTCTTACTAACGTCTTCCCATGTTCCTTTTAAAGCTTCAGATAATCCAGAAACACATGAAGAAAAGCACGAAACAATTTGTTTAGTGATATTTGGGGCTTTTCTGGAAACCGTTGATAATCTTGGGTGTCTATTTAAAACATTACAAACTATTCCACTTTCTTTAACATTCGTGATTTTCACTTTTAAGTTATTTAAATTTCCCAATTTTTATGAATCCTCCTTGTTTTTATTATATTAGTATGACATTTACAGATGGTACGTAATAATTGCTTAAATAAACACAGTCGATATTTCAAATATCAAAACTAATTGATAGTTCCTCATTTTGGTTTTGGCTTAATTGTTGTTAAGCACAAAGCTACACAATGAACTATTTATGTTCTGCCCACCACGGGTATCGAAATCTGAATTTTAGCGTCGTAAGCCTGTATTTTCTATTATTAGATTTGCCTAATCAAGAAATATCCATAACATGTATATTTTCACTTTTTAAATTTTTAAGTTTTAGTTAGCTATCTAGGTTTTGTAAAAGATTTTGCAATGCATTTTTTAAAACACCAAAGCATGCTTTCTTTCTAAATTTTGTAATTATTGTGTTCAGTAAAGTATTTCAATGTTTCTTTTATTAATGGTGCATAAAAATAAACTCAATTAACTTTTAAATTAGAAAACAGCTGTTAATTATTAAATTCCCTTTCACAAGTTGCACTAGGGACGTATCAGTGTAAAGATAACATTTAGAAAATCATAATGTATTTGTTACCTAATTGTACGAGTTGTTTAGAAGTTTTGAACTAAGCAAAGTTTGATTGAAAGACGCTATCTGGTGCTGCAATGTATGATGCAATAAAATACCCCTTTATTCGAGGTTAATATAACCTGGAACTAAAAACAACTTTATAACATTCTTGATGAAGAATTTCACGACATTGTGTTTGATTTTGATTGATGTATAAACAATAGAATAAGAGTTTAGTTTTATTTTATTACAGTTCAGAAATAATAAAATAGTTTAGGTTTAAAAAATTCTAGGGACACTTGATCATTATAGAGATCCCAGAGCTTTAATGCTAATGCATTTTATTTTGCGTAGGTTTAAAAAATTCTAGGGGCACTTGAACATTATAGAGATCCCAGAGCTTTAATGCTAATGCATTTTATTTTGCGTAGGTTTAAAAAATTCTAGGGACACTTGATCATTATAGAGATCCCAGAGCTTTAATGCTAATGCATTTTATTTTGCGTGAATTTAAAAATGTTCCGTATTTAGTCAAACGTCACTGGCTGGAAACAGATACTGATTATTACACAATACGTATATAAGGTTTCGCCATGTTTTGATTGATGTTTAAAATGTGGTAAGAAAGAGCTCAAATGTAAATAGATAGCACACTGTGCCAACATTACATAGTCTTAGTGACGTCAAAGCATCCGTCAATCATTTTAAGCATACATAATCTTAGACTGTCTCCCACTCCAAGGAGACTTCTAGTGTCATGAAATTTGTTTAGTTTTTTACACTTATTTTTCGATACAAAACTTTAAAGTTTTGGTATTACAAATGTGTTCTATTTCTTTACAATGTTAATAAACATGTGATGTGAAGAGTTCGTGTTTTTATTTTTTTTTCCTGCAAGTAAGATTACGTCGGTTTCATCCATATAAAGGATGGATCATCAACTTAGGAACAGATTCTAACTTAAAAACTTATAAATAAGAACAAAAACTTTCAGTAAAAAATTAGTGCAGCCTGTGCTTATAGCCACCTTTTATTTACAGGTATATATAGGGAAGTTTCACCTTTTTATGGAAACAGTCAAATCTGTATACAAGTAAGCACAGTTTGCTTCCTTAAAACACATTTTTCAAAGCATTGTCACATTTTTGTTTTACAATTACATTTAGAAATTACATCGCTTTTACCATTTCATTTTCGTTCCTTGAATGGACGTTCGGGTGCAAAAATTCTTAAACTACTCTACCACTTGCTTCAAAACAAATCCCGCAAAATATGTTATACGTATTTAGCATAAAAAGAACCCTGAAATAATTGTGTATATTGATGAATCCATAGTAATCATGAAAATATCAAACAGTACGGGAACTTCTGATATACTTTCTATGAACTCATAAAAAGTTTTGTTTGTTTGTTTGTTTTGAACTTCGCGCAAAGCTACACGAGGGCTATCTGCGCTAGCCGTCCCTAATTTAGCAGTGTAAGACTAGAGGGAAGGCAGCCAACTCTTGGGCTACTCTTTTACCAACGAATAGTGGGATTGACCGTCACATTATAACGCCCCCACGGCTGAAAGGGCGAGCATGTTTGGTGTGACGGGGATTCGAACCCGCGACCCTCAGATTGCGAGTCGAGTGCCTTAACCACCTGGCCATGCCGGGCCCTCATAAAAAGTGCCTTTCCATTGCAAAGCAGTTTCCATAGTTATAAAATATAATTATTTTTTTTTGGAATACACGTCAGAGACTCGTTATATCGTAAGTAGTCAAGAATGCGTTAAATTTCCATTTGAACAATTGCTTCTGTAAGTTTAAAGAGTGAAAGTAGGGAGTTATAATTCTTTTAGAAGGATTGAATTATACACTTAACGTTACAAGTACGGTAGGTTGTCATAGCATCGTGAAGTGTGAGTAGCGTTTCAAGTGGTGACGTTATTTTCCATTGCTGGAAAATAACCTTACCATCGATTAATCGCAAATTTGGCGGTTGTATGTCTATCGGCGTTCACCGATTATATGTGTGAATATTTTTTGTTCACTAAACACACGCCAAACATAAATATTTAGCTATATTTCCCTATTCACAAGCTAACGTTTTCATTCATATTTCCATTCGCGAAAATGTTTAGTCAGTCCTCTGTGCACTGGACACTAACTCTGCTTGCTCGGCACACTTGTATGTTTGTATGTACAGTGCCATGTTTTTTTCTCTTTAATTTTTGACCTATCCTCATCACAGTTCTAGAAAGCCATAATTAGGGTATAAATTATTCTTTAAAATTTTTTCATTTATCTTTAGAATTATTTATTTCTAATGTGAAATGGTCAATGATCCTAATTATAATAATTTATTCATGGCTGTAAATCATGGATCACGTATTTGAGGAAATGTCATTTGTTTCCTCCCACGAAAGAATAGTCCCAGTATTATTAGAACTAAATTATGCAGCCTTCTCTTTTTTATGTATTATTTTACAAACCATACTCCAGGGTATAGTTAATTTATGACTTGTCGTCAAACTACCCATGATGTTTTAGATTTATGGGTAACCTTCTTGAAAATTGTTATGAAAAAAAATTAACTTCCGATTTCATCTCAGGATCTGTTCAATACAAAAGTTTTCTCTATACACTGACAGCATATAAACCAAATTATTGAATATTCCTTATTTCCCCGAAAGGGGGCCAAAGGCCACCTGGAAGGGTCACCTGTTTTAACCACTCGCACCACTATACAGTAGTGTGTTGTCTATCAGTCAGTCAGTACACACTAAAATGACGTTACATAAGGGATGCTTAACTTGCAATTTGCACTGTCGTGACGTCAGTAAAACGTGCATACGCCATGGATCACGAGATGAATTATACACTCTGTAGGCTGCATGATATATGAACTTCAAAAGCAAGATATAAAATATATGTTAGTCTCAATTTTAGTTCTGTTTACTCTTGAAACAGAACATTTTCAGGGAGCTTGCGGAAGTACATCTAGTACACTAGATTATATATTTTCAAGTTCAATTGTAATTCAGCGTCAAGCTAATGAGTCGTAGCAAATAATATAAATTGATAACTCCGACCAATATATTTGCTATTCTTCGAGCTGATATACATCAGTTGTATTCTTTCACGATTTATGTATATCAATATCTAAAGAACTGGTTAAAATAATGAAAAGTTTATTACTATAAAGTACTTACCAATGCTTATAACTTGTAATACAACCATCTGGTGGAACTTACTCGCTAAAGAGAACTCCAGGTTAAAAAAGAATCAAAAAGAGTTACGTGCTTCAAAACTAGCTGATGACATGGTGGTCTTTGGTTGTCAGACAGTCTGATCACAGGAGCTAGATAAATATAAATGTTAGCTTATTGTTTTTTGGTGTTAAAGACCTATTGCAATCGATATTCGATTTTTTAAAGACCATTTTAAATCTATTGTTATATTTATTTGATTTTTCTTTTTGTAAGCTTATTTTTATTGCAGTGTCAATCCTACAAAGTTTATTTGGAATATTTCACTGATTAATATAATCACCTTTTACCTTCTTATCATAATACTTGAATATTTGATAAAACGGTATGCCACACGTTATTCAAACATCTAAAGCATTCTGATACTAATGGTGTTTAAAGAGCTATACATCTAAAGTATTCTGATACTAATGGTGAGTAAAGAGCTATACATCTAAAGTATTCTAATACTAATGGTGAGTATAGAGCTATATATCTAAAGTATTCTAATAATAATGGTGAGTAAAGAGCTATACATCTAAAGTATTATGATACTAATGGTGAGTAAAGAGCTATACATCTAAAGTATTCTAATACTAATGGTGAGTAAAGAACTATACATCTAAAGTATTCTAATACTAATGGTGAGTATAGAGCTATATATCTAAAGTATTCTGATACTAATGGTGAATAAAGGGCTGTACATCTAAAGTATTCTAATACTAATGGTGAGTATAGAGCTATATATCTAAAGTATTCTGATACTAATGGTGAATAAAGGGCTGTACATCTAAAGCAAATAATTTACTTACATTTCATCACTATATGAGATCGTTTTTATTTATATATTTGCTTCACTCTTCCAAGCAGCACTGATGAGCAGTGAATTCGGCGAAACTAGTCTGCTGTAGCGGGAGTAACAAATCAAACAATAGATTAGGCCTCTGTATCATCTTTTCTTCACAGAAATTCACGTTCTAGTGATGATAAGAAAATAATTAATAAAACTTAAGACTGTTGATCATATTCAAAAATATATTTGATTTTATGTATGCTATTTGGCATGGTGTGGTCACACCTTGACTCTGAATCCGAGGATTCGTAATTGAATTCCTGTTGTCGCAAAAACGTGCCTGCACTTCAGAGCTTCAGACACGTTACACGAGTGAAGGGCAAATCATACAATTCGGTTAGATAAGAGTAGCCACAGTGCTAATGGTTTATATGTTGCTTTTCCTCTAGCCTAGTAGAATAACTATGCGCAGATAACCCAATTGTGTAGTTTTGCACGAAAATTCTGAAACAAAATGACTGCGATAATTTTTTTAATAATATTCATTAACGTATGTAAATTTTTTCTTAAAATAAAGTCTGTGTCGTTACTAATGTTATTTAGTGAACTTTTACTGGAAACGTTGGAATTCCATCCACATGAAGTAAATTAAATGAGCAGACTCAAATTTTGAAGCGATTACTTGCGTGAGAAATGAGCTTGATAGTGTCTGCTGCATTTTGCTCCGCGTTTATAAGCGTATCAATGTATCAAAATTGAGGCATGGCATTTTTGAAACAAAGACGAAATTGTTTTGTAAAAATATAATTATCGAATTTTGACCTAATCTCATCCCTTGAATGATATCTAGATTAAAACGTTAGTTTTAAATTAGTTGTGATACAATAAGAAAAAGTAAAATTTGGCATGCATTCATCGAGAACTTGTACATCATAGAGCTAAAACACACCTAAGTGCGTGAATATTATTGATCCATCCTGTTTGATAGATTGCCTAATAAAGCATTTGTTAAATCTTGACAAGTTCTCTATTCATATTTTACACCGTTTAGTATTTCTTGATTTTTCTCACACCTTTTAGGAGTTTTTTTTTTTGACTGAGGCGCACATTTAAATGCTGTCGATGCTTAAAGCTTCAAATTGACACTTGCTTGAGTTCATTATATTTCGCATCCTACTTTTTTATAAAAATGAAAGTTTTATATTATGTCACAGTGCAGTTAATTGCGTTTACAGATATGCTGACGATGTTGAAACTGCAGTTATCACGGACTTTACTCATCGAATTAAACATGTTTTACTTGTGTTACCTTTATGTATTTCCAGATTGAGCTTGAATGTAATTCAGACTGTAAGACTAGTCCCATTTATATTTCCATAATCACTACGTACATTTAAATACAGAGTTAGATCAGAGAAAGATCTTACTGGTTACAAATACGGGAACTTTTTGTTGGTGTATTACAATAATACAAAGAGTATTGTATACTTGTAGATCGTATTGTTCTTGGTTCAAAAGTTTATACCGAAACAAAAAACTAAAGAGCAAAGCACACACAGAGAAGAACCTTCTAATTCAGTAAATATTAAATAAAGCTCATAGAGACAAGAGATGTTTGAGCAATATTTTATGGAACAACACAGAACTATAAAAGAAGACATACCTAACAAACTTTTTTATTTAAACTTAATATAGATAAATGAATAAGAATGTAATATGAAAAAGAGTAATAACACACCAGAATAATAATGCACAAATAATTAAAGAACTAATAAAACACAAACAACTTGATTAGTTTTGACAGGTCAAACTTGTCATTCTTAAAGAACGGAGTAAAACTGTTCAAGTTCAAAACGATTTTAGAAGGGTCAAAGTTCAGTAACGCTAGAAGAGTACAAAAGGTAATTTAAAAAAACAATTTTCAGATAGAGTTTAGATCAACTTCTATTTGATTATTGTGCATGTTTTCTCTATTTTGAAACATTTCTATTGATTCTCTTGTGTTGCGTTGATGGAATAATTTGAGTTTTGCAATGATTTTTGATTGATCGAGATTAATTTTGTAATTGGTTTTGTGAACCTGTAACGTTAAAACCGATTTTTCATCTTCTTTCCGGCGACAGTACCCTTCATGTGCCTTTAATCTAAACGAAAGAGGACGTTTTGTTTAATCAAGCACGATTAAAAGAACAAGGAATATAATAAATACCCTGTTTGTTAAATATATTTGAGAGTTCTCCCCTGTCTTTTAAGCTGGTTTCATTGTATTCCCTTTTAGCACCTGTTTTGTTTGATTTCAGTGAGTAGTAGATATCGTTAGACGAGGACCATCTCTTAACCTGCAGCTATTTGGTTCAGTTTGTCACTGAGCTTTTTAATTTGTTGAACAAATTAGTTGTCAAGTTTGGTTTAAATCATCGGGAAACAGCAACATGTTTGAAGTAGTTCAATTCATTAAATGTCAACACTCGCGAAACGAGTTTTATATACGCCGATCTTCTGAAAAATAATTAAGTATGTCTAGATTATTGTGTGGAAATAAGATCACACTTTCTGGTTTCTGATAGACGCCATATGGCCATCACACAACTAAAACATCGAAATTTCACACTTTCACTCTTTTATTTGTTTGTAAAAAAATAAAGTGGGACTGGGAGGAGACTTGAAAATGTCAAACTTGTATCCATATAAACTTGTTGTTCCGTAATAGTGGATCTTAACTTCATTTTACATTTCAGCTAAGTTTTTGTCATTGGAAGATAAGAAGCAGAACAGTTACAAATATACATGTTTTACTTTCTCTGTCCAATAAAACAAGATTACACAGTCAATGAAAATATTACTCTTGAAACTTTTCTGGAAAAGTGTAATTTTTTTTAACACCCTATAGTTACATGAATATCAGAACATAACAGTTTGCTCGAAATAAGATTTGTTTGCTTTCTGGATGTTCAGTCCAAATTAAATGCATGGGGATAAGGAGTAATGAACTGTTTATGTTTGACTAAACAATCTCAAAAGAGCACATTACTAATACTAGTATTTTCTTGGAAATCCTTTTGAGTTTTGCCAATTTTACGTAATTCACGTAACTTGTAGTAAGCGTGTGTCATGATAATTATCGTGTTTCATGAATTGCAACGAATTCTGGCTATATTTGATAATCCTTGTTGAAATGTTTTTTTTTCAGGGAATCGGTATGTATTATTTTTGAAATGAAGATTTAAGCAGTTACATGATAAAGTACTTAGCTGAGAAACCAATTTGAATTTCATTTTTGCACGAAGATAGATTTGGTGACTAAATCTTATGTAATAAGTTCGAAGTATCTGTTAGTGACAGATTGGACAGGAGGTGTTGTTCTCGTTTGCAAGATTGTATTGTATTATCTCTCTTCGAAACTCAGGCAGGAACTTGAGTTATTTGTAGCAGAACAGCTTTACATGTACAACCCTTTTGTAAAGTGTAAAGTCTGGTTTTAAAATGTTTCTGGTTGTTTTATCCGAATCTGGAGAAATTGACTTTAAGTTATTTCACACACATTATATAATACGAACTTTGAACAATAACAGCTGGGCTAACTTTGGAACAATTTATGTATTACAGCACTGCTTGTCTCATATTGGAAAACTCTCACTGGGAAGTTGTATTATTTTTAAAATCACGTCATGACGTTTTATAACTTAGGTAGTTAAGAACAAGACAATTTTCACGTTGAATTATTTATAGTATAATAGACATGCCTGATACACTTCTTATTCCTGCACTAAAGATAAACTTTTTAGGTGACTTACATTTAGGATAAAATTAAATCATCACTGTAATATTTGAAAAGGAATGAAAATTTCAAATGTATGTTTTCCTTTGCTTGTCATTGATTTGTTTATTGTTAAGCACAAAGTTACACAAAGGGCTATCTGTGCTCTGCTCACCTCGAATATCAAAACCCGAATTTTAGCGTTATAAATCTACAGACTTACCGCTGACCTATCTGGGGCGCGGAGGAGGCTTGTCACTAGAGGATTGAACTTGCTAATCGCGTTATGCTTGATTTATTTGACTGTAATAATAATAATAGTAACCAACTATTTGGGAATGTTTTTTGCTTAATAACTGTTTAACTGAATCTGTAATTGTTGAAGCATTCTTGAATGTTATTGTATTGTATCACTACAGCAGACCTGTCTTGCAATTTTATTATTATTATACGTATCTGATGTAGAGATTTTGAAATTAACATTAAACTTTTACTATTTCTATAATTTTGTGATTGTTTGTCTAATTCCGGTATTTGAATCACTTCAGAAACACTTAAAACTTATAAAAGAAGAACTGATAGAAATATAAGTAAATATTATTATAGAAAAACTTGCATATATTTGTCCTTGAAGCCTGCGTGTATAATTCATAGAAAATGTTAAATAAGTATATGTACTTACAATTATGGACAAACAAATATATCTTCACTTTTATGTATCAAACATAGTTAAAATATAGTGTTGAAAAGATTTAAATGTAAGATGATTTAAACTAAAACTTCATATAATTTGATATGAAGTGTTATAATACAGTGACATCATTACTTGTCGTGTAACTGCAGTGGCATTACTAGCTATTGTTTAGCTACAATGACATCATTATTTGGTGCGTAACCATAGTGACACTGCTACTTGTTGCATAGCTACAATGACATCATTATTAGTTGCGTAACCATAGTGACATTGCTACTTGTTGCAAAGCTACAATGACATCATTATTAGCTGCGTAACCATAGTGACATTGCTACTTGTTGCATAGCTTCCTTTGAAAAAGAATGCTCCGCACTAAATACAGTTTCAAGAGAAACTGTCGAGATGAAACATTATTTACGATGATCTGTAACGTATTTGATGAGATATCTAGCTTGTGCAACTGTATACCCATGCAATGTAAAGAGAATTTGTTTTATATATACAAACGTTTTGAAACTTAAGTTAGACACCATACATATTAAGTTACATAGAGAAGCTTCGAAGTGTAAAGAAATGAATATTTGATAAAGGAAACGATGCTGCAAATAGTCAGTACTTGACGTTGACTCATAATTCACGGGAATGTAGTAATAGCTATTAACATATTAATCTCTTGAGCTCGTTAATTCCCTAGTCTCAGTCTAGTTCTAGCTAGCGATTCTTCTGCATGCTAATTGTCTCTACTGTAAACTAGAACTTAAGTATTGAACGCTCTGAGGTAAACACGTTAAATAAACGTTATTTCATGATAACGTGGTTTGTTACCTAAGTCCTGTAGGTGTTATATTTTTGTTTTTTAGTTCTAACACCAGAAAATGATGGTTAAAAAAGATACCAAATACTTTGCGTTTAGTAACGTTCTGATAATAATACCGAGGTAGTAGCTAGGACTAGTACTGATGTCGCTTCTCTGTAGTAGAGTATATAGAGATTAGAAAGAGAAAACATTTAAAACACTGTGCCTCTTAAGAATAAGCTCCGTTGTTTCCATCCGAATCATAGTTGTAAACTCATTGTATTTCGTTAACTCTCTCTGTGTACTTATAATTAAAATGTTACCTTTATTATTTGGTTTCAGCTTAGTCGTTATATCATGAAGAATTCCAACCTCTTTGCTTTACAGCTAGTCCTAGCTTGTTTGCAGTATTGACAGCCACGTGTATATTTTATATTGCAGACTTGAGACTGGACCTTCCTCAGCAACGTATTAAATTCGACAGTTTTTAAAATCACTAATTACTGTAAGGGGTTTAAAATAAGAATTTCCTATTTTTCTGCTCCTCGAACTTTTACGTTTTAATACATCTCATTACATATTCAATATGCGGTTTTATAAATTTCTACAAAAAGTTAAATATAATTGAGAATTCTTTTATTAACAAATAAAAATAATTTTAATACAGTCATCATTGAATTCTAAAGAATAGAATAAATTGTTTTAAAAATAAAATATCGTTAAAATACCAACAGATGTACTAACATTTTCATCCAAAAATAAGCATATATTGTACAACGTACAATGTGAAGAATCACAGAAGAAATTACTAGTTTGTGTTACTTATTACCATAGATATGCATAAAATAAGCACAAGGTACAAGGTCTGATAAGACAATTTGAAATCATTTGCTTCCCTGCTTTGGGGAACTTGTATGAGCGTCAGAGAAAGGTATGATGTAAAATGATATGTAGATTCAAAAACATCCAAAATGTTTCCTGAAATCCACATCAGGATGCAGGATGATGTTTGGAACATCACTGAAGTGACACTGAAAACAGCTGCTTAAAACTACACTGGTAACTCTCAATATAGTAAGCATATTGTTTGTTTGTTTCTTTGTTGTTAAGCACAAAGTTATACAATGGGCTATCTGTGATGTGTCCAACACGGGTATCTAAAACATCTGCTTAAAACTTTACTGCTAACTCTGAAGTGACACTGAAACCAGCTACTTATAACTTCACTGCTAACACACAATCTACTGTCAACATCACTGAAAACATCTGCTTAAAACTTCGCTGTTAACACTCAATCTGTTGTCAACATTACTGAAGTGACACTGAAACCAGCTACTTAAAACTTCACTGCTAACACACAATCTGTTGCCAACATTACTAAAGTGACACTGAAAACAGCTGCTTAAAACTTCACTGGTAACATTCAATATGTTGAGTCAATATAATAAGAACATTGTTTGTTTGTTTCTTTGTTGTTAAGCGCAAAGTTACACAGTGGGCTATCTTTGATGTGCCCAGCACGGGTATCTAAACTTTGTTTTTAGCATTATAAGTCTTCAGGCTTACCGCTGAGCTACTGGGGGGTATGCACATTGATTATTAAATGGTGAAAAAATAAAATCTCACCTTTTTTTTTCTCTTTTAGAGGAATATATTTTTTGCTTTTATCCTTTTTATTTCACTTTTGGGATGACTTGTGTTGTACACCTTAGGTTTCAGTAAAATTCAACAACGTCAGCGATCACTGAGTTTAGCACAGCTTTATAAAGCTGTTTGTAATATCTACACTTCGTTTTATGGATCTTTCTAACTAAGACTAATGGACTCATACACATTACTGTTACACTAAAACAAACTCCATTAGCTATAAATTACAATCATCCAAACAGGTTCTGTGTAATATCATTCAAATAACTAGAACTGGGCACTATAATCATACTGACGTAAGTGTAAGTCATTATTATTAGTTTGGTTATACTGGAGACACAAAATAAGTGTTTAAATGCACCTTGTTAGAAAACTGTCGTAAATTCAGGACGGAGACACATGCAGTAATGGCTACCGATAGAGCTAACCATGCATATATGTATATAATATAAATTAACATGACCATATTTATAATCAAATTCATTTTGATTTTCGAATTGCATGTTTCGTAACACCGCATTACTGTTAGACTGCAGTTATCTGTTATTTGTGCAAATTAGTTCGTACATATTCATTCATAATATTTCAACACTATTTGACACCTTTAAAGCAATGTTTGCGATGTCACTGTTGAGACACAAAGCTTATGAAACTCAATTACGGATTGTAGTTAAATATTACTTTGCCTTGAAAACGTTTGAAAGAGAAATTAGAGTCCAAAACTTTCATTGTATATCAGATTTATTAAATTTCTACACGTACAAATGTTAAGATTTTGTTAAAGACAAATTTACACATTGGGACAACTGTGCTATGCCACCGCAGGGATGGAATCCAAAATTTTAGTTATACGCCCTCGAGCTTACTTCTGAGTCACCGCGAGGCAAAACGATAAGAAAAAGCACGATTCTGGTAACACCACCCGGTTCTGTCTCATTTTTATGTCGTTATCCCTGGCGCTTGCGCATTGAAGGCAGGCTGGCATCAGTCTTTGCAATATTTGCAAGTAAGATAGTAGGCTGTTTGTTAGGAACGCGAAATGGAGTGCCTTTGTTCGTGTTGCTCTAGAGACATGGCACTTGAGATTTTGTTTTTACAATTTTATATTAAAGCGATACCATTTTCTACATGATGGCTCACAGAGCATAACGGAATAATTATTCACTTTTATCCCTTTATTTTTTGTCGTTCTCTGAGAGTTTTTGAACTGACCATGTACTTCATGGAGCACAATTTTCCAATCTGTACGTAAGAGTCGTGTTAGGAACGAGTAAAAAAATAAACTAGCCAAAATAGGCGATTCAAGAAAGAGCCTCTTAACAACAGGCGCAACTTTCATCTTAAACACAGGTGTTAGCAAAATTTTAGTTACATAAGATCTTAGCATAAACACTAGTGTTATGTTTAGTAATAATAAACATTTGTCAGCAGAATATTTATTTATATAAGATCCTAGCAGAAACACGAGCGTTATGTTTAGCCATTATCAAGCGTGTATGTTTAGTAATTTTATTAAACATAGTGTGTGGTCTCTTAATGAGAAATATTACATGATTGTACAATTCAGGAATTTTCTACTAGTTATTTTATTAAAATCAGTTGAGAAGTATATTAATACTTTCATTTGTTGCTCTTTTATTTGTATTTCTACCATACAGTTTCCCTACAAGGATATAGGAGACAGTACAGTATCCAGAAATTTACCGGTTTTATGCTTGTGGTTGAGCCTAAAGAAGTTGTAAGCATCTTCAACTTTGGCAACAAGGCATCAGGGAATGTTGGCTTCTTTCAGGTGTCTATCTATCTATCTGTCTATCTGTCTGTCTGTCTGTCTGTGTCTCACAGTGAAGACAGCTTTTAAACAATCTTCTGTGGTAACGAGTTGTATAATGTACTTTAATGGATGAAATGTATGTTTCTTTGAGTTATTTACTGTTATTTTATTGAAGTACATTAGTACGTTGAAGAATAGCTAACTTGATAATTTAGATATAATATTTTTTAAATGGGATTTAACCAGTATTTTGCCTCTAGGAGTCAAATTGTCAAATAATAACACAAATTGTCGAATAATAACACAAAATCAATTTATAGCTTATTTTTCAAAATAAATATAAGGAGAATTAATATAAGCCTAATTTTTCTTATTTAAGAGGAAAATGATTTATCCGTCCTAACAGATATCTAATGGAGAGTATTTTGTGACGTTCTTTGTGGATATTGAAAATTGTCCTTACTCTAAAGAGGAATTACTATCTCTTTATCAAATTTATTTTATTTGCCCATTCAATAACTCACTGATGGACCGATTATATAAATGTAGTTCTTTTAATACGTGTAATAAAACAACAGATAGTCAGTATTGGTACTTATTTATGTGTGCGTTATACAGATACTGAAAAACGTTTTGCGCACTTATATATTTGGCTGACGGGGCCAGTGTAAGCATTAGTTGCAGAGATAATATTTTCATATTAATATAAATAGAGTGGAAAATTAAATAGCTTCTATTTCTTATGTTAGATAGACATTAAGAAAGGAATACTACTAGGCCTTAAATCACGATACTTGAAGCAGTTTTGTAGTGTATGAATGCCTGAAAGATGATGATGCTTTCATGTTACTGCCAATGGAAAATAATATTTTTTTTTTCATTTAGAACTACTCATTTAATAAGTAATGTTAAATTCATTTTTTTAAAGATGAATTTGCCAGTATTATGATATATCTATTATAACATTGGTATTATTTTACTCTTAATCTACAACATCGGTTTTCAAAGCTTCTTGCCACGTATGCCTATTTGAGTGTCTCCTTTACAACCCTTGTCTTAATCTGGATTGTCTTTAATTCTAAAAATTGTTTTTTGAATTTTACTTTTTATCTATTCATCCATATAATTGAGCATGAGTTAAGACGATTAGTACGGTTATATAATGGATTCGTTAATTTGTTTCTGTTGCATTATTTTAAGCACGTGATATATTTTCTGTGCTCACGATATATCTTTTCCTGTACGTCACATTATAGTTATATGGAGATGGCCTGTCTAAGTTCTCTGATGACTGTCCTCATACCATCGTCCAGACTTCAAACATTCCAAAGTCCGAGATTCAGGTGATGTGGACAGCTCCTCCTTCACTGTCTGGATGTGTTGTGTTTAAGTAAGTTCTCTTTAATTGTTGTCATCATTTTGACACGTTGTCTGTAAACAGTTTTAGTTCTTTAATGTGTCATCTTCGGTTAATAACACTGTTCGGTATAAGTGGATAATCTTGCGACAATGTTTTGTGTTTGGGTAAGGTTTAACACATAATATTATCACATATCTTTGATGTATTATTAGTGTTAAAAGCTCGTTGTTCCAATGAGTTATGTTTCAGTGTTTGTTTACTGGAATGTTGGTATTATTGAGCAACAGATGTGTTATTATTATTTCATTGTTTGGAAGTGTTGCTTTAAGAGTTTTTACCTATATAATTTTTTTACTCAAGTAATTCCCACATTATTTCATACATAATAAGAATCTGTATTTGAATTTTGTTTTTATAGTATCGCTACTAAGCGTTATCTCTCACAGTCCATAATTTTGACCAAAGCGCCTTACCACCCACCATCCGTGGTAATCTATAGACTGTCACTATTATAACGCATCTACAGCTTAAATTGCGAGTAATATTTTATGGTATCGCAAGTAATCGAATCCGGATAGCGAGCCCCGAAATTCAGAACTCTATCACAGAACCAACTCGCGCTCTACATAGTACGATATGACTACAAACTCCTGTAGAGAAGACTCTAACTTTATGCAAACAAAGAAGGATAATGAAAGGTGAAAAAGGCTTGTTTAGGTTAGACGTAAAGTAATAAGACTCACTGTAACTAAAACAACACCGTAGAAACCTCTAATATAGTATAGTTCAATGAAAGGACGAAATGCCACATACTGTTACTGAATACTTCATTCTTTACCACAAAAAGTATTACTGTTAGGGGAATTTGTTGAGGTTGATAATGTGTAAAATACGCAACATACGATAGTTTAAATGTTATTTATGTGAAGACGAAATGAAAGTGAAAACACAGATATTTAAACTAAGGGGAAGGGAGTATCAGTATATGCGCGCTCACATACACACATACACCCTCACTCTCACACGTATATGTATATCATGAAGAAGACAGAATCGAGTAACAAGTATATATCGTTAAGTTTAATGATGAGAATATGTGAAAATCGCAGAAGCAGCGTTATCAACATACTTGTACACACGCTAAAGTGGGTTATTTGAGCAAAAATGTAAACTAAATTTTGAAAATAAAAATCGAAGCCAACCAATTTAAAATACGCGTCACAAGGATAGAGATTACGTCATACAACAACAAAAAAAGAAAAGTAACAAATGACGGCTTCTGAAGAAGATAGAAGCACTGTGGAGAGTGTTCTTTACAGCTGGGCTGTTCTTCGTGGAATTGATATGTATCTTTTTCGCCAATTTGATTTTTAGGAAAGTAGGTAATTTAAACATGATATCTTAGAACCACTTAAGGATAAAAAGATACCATTTTATAATACAAAGATTATGACTAAAGTTTGGTCAAACCACTCGCATTACAGTATTTGTTTCAGACGTTTAAGCACCTGCGTTCACAGTAATCGTAAGTGAGAAAAGTGTGGATCTGCGGATTAACGATTTATTGTTTGACATTAAATATTATTTATTAAGGTTCTTTAAGCCTGAATTTGGCAATTCACTCTACCATTGTGCATGAAATGGTGAGTATTTTTAACATATTGTTCACATTATACTGAAGTTACTTTGAGCTTTCCCACGGTGAATGGAGATGAAACAGTAGCGGGTTGAGAGTATCATTTCTCTCATAGGATTACGCACGCGGTATTTATTTACACCCTACAGGAGCTTAGAATCGGTCAAAGCACAGACTCTCCTCTTACCAGTTATGGAGTCCTGTTTCAGTACGTTTGTCAGTATGTAGACCAGGTAGCATTGCGCCATACTCAATTATAAACCACCGAGACCGGCAACAATCACTTTGACTTTCTACCTTATCATCATTAATTATTTTGAATTAGTTTTTTTCATTATAATTATTTTTACCTTTAACACCACGTACTGAATGTAAATAAGATTATTTTAATATTATTTATATTGTTATTTTTACGTGAGGAGACTAGCCCTGGGATTGGCAAAGGCTCTCCTCTCTCCATTAATATCTTAAAGGGTTTTCTAGTTATAATGCCAAATTCAATTTGATTTAAGTAGCTCTGCCCTTCCCAGACACTTTCACGCTCGTCCCACTCTTACAGTTTCACAGACATTCCTCCAGTCTTTTCAGTTGACCAATGCGATCCCTGATACATTTTTTCCTGTGTCCTCAGTCTACATGCTATTTAACGAATGATATCATTCATAAAACTTACCAGGTCGTCCAAGAGCTGCAACTTACCACCTAGGTGGTTCAATTGCTCATTGAATGATATGCCACTTTAGCCTGAAATATAAATCATTATCAGATGAGCCTTCACGTCTCTTAAAGGTTTTACCAATTTGTTTGTAAAAACCTGTGTCCAATTGTACGACGGGGTTTAGGGATTCTGTCAGAAGTACGTTTCTGATATTCACTGTTAATGATCAACTAGACAAGTGCATCTTCGAATATTTAACGTTCTTCTCCCAATAAACTGGATCACCCGTGATTTTCCTGCTGACCATTAAAACAGTAGATGTTTGTCTCTCTACACGGTTCCTTCCCCCCTTTTCTGACTGAACCACCTGTTACTACGATCAATGTAGGTCGTATATATATCTTTTATGAATTCCGATGTATCAACCAGTTCTGACCTTTCTCTCCATGCAAATTTTCTAACAAGATTCATTGATTTTAACTTAATGCCAACTGAATGGACCAAACCTAACGCTCTTGATGTTCTTTCGGTGAACACGTTTTTTCTACATCTTTCTTGCCCTCACTAACCTATGGCTTAACCAGTTTCAGTCTTTGTTTTACTGTTTCGTCTGCCCTCTCTCTCTCTAAGTGCTGATGTAGTGGGTGAGATATGGTTGTGGTTGCTCGGTGTAGTGCTTGTCTTGCTAGAATCCTTTGGTTTGTATTAATTCTGCCAAAAGCAAGCCAAAAACGGTGTTTGGTTGCTCCTATTGTTATTCTCATAGCTGCATTCTGTATCATCTGATTTTCCCACTGAATGCATAGTAATGAGTAAACAGTTACTAAATGTATATTTTTTCGTATTGGTTTAAGTATATTTTACATATGTTCATTGCCCAAAGAAATGTTTAAAATATTTTAAATGTCTCTAAAGGATGAAGTAAAGTATGAAAGTCGTTTAAAGAACAACAGAAAAAGTGCAATATATTCATTATCAACGTTATGTTTATAAAAGGTGTATTTAGTGAAACGATTAAAGAACTATCTACCACAAAAGATACATTTTTGAGAATCAACTCTTATACATTGGAAACAGTAAGTATTTCTTCTCTTGATGTAGATATAAGTATCACCATCATAAAGGACAGTCATATGTTGTCCATTTGTAAACAATTCTGAGTAAGTGAAACTGTGTAAGTTAAAATGAAAGACCCCTATTGATATGAGTTAACTTTTTATTCTGTATTGCATTGCGTAGATCTCTGTCACATATTCAGGTCTAAGCTGTAATCTAGGCACAACTGAAATAATTTATGCCAGGCCTAAGTCTCTTCCGCTTCATAGAACCATTCATACTATTTAACAGCCACTTTCATTAACACAAGTCTAATCTGGGTTTGTCTTTCGTAATGTAAATGTTTCGTAAGGTTAACCATGCACAACACTTTCCCCTGACACAATGAACATTATTTAATGACAGTACAGTGTTTTGAAATCAAATATCTGTGTGTTTATTTCAACAATCCACATGTTGCGTTTACCACACCAACCAAGTTCAAACAACACAGATAGGGTGACACATAGGGTCGAAGAAGCCCTTTCTAAATGCAAATGCTGTTGGAAACAGCAACGTGAAATTTAGTAACATTACTAAGCCCTTTATGGATAAAGCAGCGTAACTCAATGTTGAGTTGAAGCTTGACACAAACTAACATCTCCATAAACACAACATTGCTTGTAAGTATAATTTCCTTAGTTTACACAAAGGATCATTCAAAATCAGGTCATGTCGATATCATATACGTGCCATGTTAAGCACCATTCTGGAACGTACTACCATCGATGTGGCGTGCAAAACATGATTTTATACTACTTTTTCTGGTAGATAAGACGATCAAGATTACCCACAGTTGTTCAGTCCACATTCTTATCCTCATTTTATTGTTCTGCGATATAGTGGGCCATCTTATGCCCTTAGTAACACACATACCTTTGAAATAACTACCTTTAACTTGTTGTAAAAGTTTGCTATTTGTTGCATTGAACTCTTAGATTGTAAAAGTACCACTATTAATGGCATATTGTATTAAAAATGAGGCATGACACTTTTTTGTGACAACTTCAACTAATATCGATGCAGATGGTTGGATATCCATAAAACTGCTGTAATGCATTTCTCCATTTATCTTTAGATTGTTTTAAATAGTTGGGTTTTATTCTTAAAGATGCGTTTTGACTGTGGAACAAAATACAGATTCAGCTCTTACGAGGAAAGAATTGTTCATTTGTAAAGCATTTATTTCTGTATCTTTGTTGCTTTTTAGGGACCTTTAAAGTCTAACTTATATTGTTAACTTGTGAGATTTTCTTTGTTCCTGTAATATTTTATTGTTGGTCAATGAAGCTATAAAGTTTCAGCATATGTAATGTTTTGCTTAGTTTCTAAAATAAACTTGCTTTACGCGTGTGGAGACTGTAAGGCCTCCTATATTGGCAAAACCAAAAGCCATTTAAAAGTCAGAGCCTATGAACATATGGGAATTTCCATTAAAACGCAAAAAAATTGAATAACCTCTGTGTTTC
>NW_013665753.1:796442-810292 GCF_000517525.1 Limulus polyphemus
TGTACTTTGAAAATGTATAAAGACTAATGTAAATTCATTTATTCTACTTTAGATACCGAAGATGGAATTCCGAAACGTTTATCCATGTCCCCTTTTTGTCAATAAACAATGTTGTTTATCATAAGTGTCGTAATCTTATTTATAATCACACTTGCTCATTATTACATTAGTCAGACTTTTGCTATAGCTCTAAACGAAGAAGGATATTTGTATACCGAGGTCGTTAAGTGATGTATAGCTATAAAATACAACCATTCGAAGCGGAAACTTTCAGACCTAAACGTTTAGGACAGAAACCACAACCCCAACAAATCTAGAGAAGCTTTCTTCCACAAAGTAAGGCTATGATTATGAAAAAGAGCTTCCCCTTAAAAACATATTCATTGCAATGAAACTGGCCATGTGTCTTAACACCATTAATAAGGTAATTAACAATAATTTGAAGTTGACTCTAAAGCCAAAGGTTCACGAGCTTCCAACCACACCTCGAAATAGAACAGTTGCTTTCATGGGAAAGATGGTTGAATAACTGGAATCACACCAATCTTGTTCTATCACATAAGTCTTCTAATACAGCTTCAATGATATTTTTTTCTTTTGGGGTATTTAAAAGTGGTCTTGGAAATTGAAATCCACGTAAAAAAGTTGCTCTGAGAAAATTTTGTCAAGATGTGTGATCTAAGAGCGACTTCGCTGTCCTACACAGAAACTTGTTACAATAGAAATTGCGATGCCATGCAGTAGTGCGTAATCTAACCATGGAATTGAGCATGAATGACGATAGACAAAGTAGCTCCAAGAACAACACAAGATTGTATTGTCATTATTATAAAGCGAGATTAACTTTCTACACATACTGGCGGCTTCAGGCTTGTCAAGTGTTCGTAAGTCGTACTATCGCAATATAATTCCGACGGTAAAAGCTAGCGTACCTAGTGTAATACACGCTATCGATTGCATCTAGTTAAACCTCTTAAAAAATAAGTATTGAAAAGCGTTCGAAAAAAAAAGCACTAAGGTCATAAAAAGTACTTAAGAAATTATTCTTTAAAACTTTCCTGAAAAAGGACCATGAAAAGCCTAGAGCTTATCACCAACTTTGAAGCAAGTTTAACTCAGATTGGACTTATTTTTACACTTGCTGAACTTTAACTTTTGTGAAATATTTAGTGTCCATAAGTCTTTTTATAGACTGTTTAATTGTATGGTAGCGAACTTTCCAAGAAGGGATCTATATCTACATATATTGTCTGCATACTAATGAGATCTTTATATCTTACAGAGCGACAATTACAGAAGACAAAGATGCTTGGTACATGGACGACGGAGGCTTGACTAAAGATTTATGTGAAGACGGTAAATTAGCAGAGAAATTATAAAAAATCAATATTTCTACTTTATTTTCTAAGCTTGTTTTTTTTTCTAATAAAATGTTGGTAAATTGTAGTCAACCAACGTAGTAGTAAACCAAAAGAGTTGTTTTTGAATTGAAAATATTTAACAATCACTTTGCTTGATGGTTAGGGTGCTCGACTCTCAATTTGTATGTCAAGGGATCTAAACCCGATGCTGAAAATTCTCGCCCTTTCAGACGAGATATCGTTATAACGTGCGGTTAATCGCATTATTATTTAGTAAAAATAGACCCAAGAGTTGGTGTTGGGTGCTGCCAGCGGGTTGCCTTCTCTGTGGTCGGTATTTAAATATTAGGGACGACAGCAGATAGTCTGAGGAGCTTTGCCAGAAACAAACAAACTAAGAAGAGTATAGATCACATCCACAGCTGGACAATGTGTCCAGCTGTGGATGTGACCTCTACTCCTCTCACAGTTACACTTATTAATGTCTCCTCTCACAGTTACACTTATTTAGAGGTCACATCCACAGCTGGACTCAGTCTCCTCTCACAGTTACACTTATTGTAGAGGTCACATCCACAGCTGGACTCAGTAATAAGTGTGACTGTGCTACAGAGGCTGAGTATGCTATGTTCAAACGATTTAGAAAATTTCCACATCCATGTCGTAATGTATGCCCTTGATTTATCACACGACTGTGCATCTTAACGATAGCTCTGCAGTGTAATTCTCATTGCCAAAGGTTTTCATGTTCAAAACATTCCTCTTCTTCTTGCAGGCTATGTATAATACAACTAGTGTATGAGGACGAAGATTTCTCTGCGCCAGTTTCAACAGTCCAAACGTGTAGTAGTCCATAGGCTCAATATCCGTCGACTTGACTAGTATGTCTTCATATGGAATAGCATGATAACTCTTTTCTTTCTTCAACTACTTGACGTATGCCACGGTTGAACTGCTATATCGTGAAAGCAGCTTGTGTACACGCGACTCGTGTCTATTTTTTTTCAGTAAAAGATCCTTCTTGATAACGTTGCGTACTGTTGTCTGCGGCACGGGAATAGCCTTTGCCCATTGTCTTTAGTGTTTTTGGATTCCCACATGTTACAAAACGCCATAATATTTATGATGGCTGAGATATAACTTTTTGCAGGCCTTTTTCTGGATGATCTTAAGTGGGCTACTCTTTTACCAACGAATAGTGGGATTGCCCGTCAGATTATAATGTCCCCCACGGCTGAAAAGGTGAGCATGTTTGGTGGGACGGGGATTCGAACCCGCGACCCTCAGATTGCGAGTCGAATGCCTAAAGCACTAAACCATTAGTTATGGGCCCACACGAACATTTGATTCTTTTGGTGTCTTATAAACAAACTTTACAATATATTTATTGCCCCCAATAATCCGATTCACAGAAACCTCTAGTCATTGTATGATAAGCATAACTAAGTCTGATAAGTTTAGTCCACCTGGCTTATTGCATACACACAGGATAGAAAAAATAAACGAAGTAGGCATGGGCCATATGTTGGACACGACTCCTTGCGAGGTTGTACAGAGAAAGTTTTATTATACCATGCACATACCTACCTTGTTTCCACACTTTTGGTGCACACGTCCCTACACTTTCAATGTTTTCCACTTGCTAACATAAAGATATATACCCCCTTTTTTTTAAACATAACCTTGTAATCAAGTAACAGAAGACAGACGTTTAGAATTTTGGATTAATATTATCTGTTACACATTAGAACAAACATATATTTAGTTGGGAAACTTATCTCTTTCTAACTCTCTAGAAAAAGATTAGATTACTAAGTGATCTTCCAGTCTTGTAAACTTATATAAAACGTTTTAAATGACAAGATTTTTGATTTTCTAGAAAAACTCGTGGAGCACAGGTATAATTCAATAATTCCGGATGTGTTCTATAAAGTCAGAATTATTTTACAAGTTTCCAGGATTATTTATTCAGTCAAACATTTCACTTTTATCCATTTTACAACAGCAGATTTAATAGATTTCTATGATTGAATATTATTTCCTAAGTCTTCACTAACGGAAGTCAGAAAACTTGGTATTACACACTTCAGTAACCTAGTGACCATGCTTGAAACCAATTAAGTCCGGGAGACTAGTTCCCCAATACCTTATTTGAGTCAATAAAGTTACTGGCTCGAAAAGAATGTGAGATGTTGTCACGTGTGTGATATAACAAACCACATTTATTCAAATCTTCATGTTCAGTTCTATTCAAAAGTAACGCTTAAGTACCGTATTTGCTTTTCTATATTTTTTACAAACGTAGAAGAAAAGTTAGCGAAAATAAAATAAACTGAAATGTATATACTTCATAACGTTAATACCTCAAATTAAGTATGATTTTTTATGAGATCAAAATGGTTTTCGTTTTTACTTTTTCCCACGTTAGAAGTATAATTGTTTCCGAGATAAAGCTAGAAATGGAACACCGAGGAAAGAGAACTTCACCTGATATACATAGAATGCTGAAGTTTTTAATGAAAAGTGTGGCATTTTCCCCAAAAGATATACAAAATAAAAAAAATATTTTTCATGGAAAATAATTGCTTGTTTATTAATCGCTCAAGCACTTAAAAAGAGGTAATAATGACTGACAGTAAAAATCAACTTTACATTAAACAAAGTGCCTGGCAACCTTCTCGTTTTGGGTCAGTTTAATTGTTATGCGTAATTTTCTAGAAGTGAATAAATATTTCAGGTTTCAAATTATCTCTTTTAGGAGATAGAGATACTTTCCAAACATAAACTAAAATTAGACTCATATATAGTTGCCTGTTGACAATTAGTACAAGCAAACTGCATTTACCTGATGACAGGTAGCACAAGTCATATTTACCTGATGGTAGATGATACAAGTCACACATGTATTTTCCAGAAGGTAGGTAGTACAAATTACACTTGTATTTTCCATGTAGTAGGTAGAACAAACACACACACACACATGTATTTTCCGGATGGTACTAATACTAGGTACACATACATTTTCCGGATGGTAGTTAGTACTAGATACACGTGTATTTTCCGGATGTTAGTTAGTACTAGATACACGTGTATTTTCCGGATGTTAGTTAGTACTAGATACACGTGTATTTTCTGGATGGTTGCTAGTACTAGATACACGTATATTTTCTGGATGGTAGCTAGTACTAGATTAGATACACGTGTATTTTCCGGGGGGTAGCTAGTACTAGATACACGTATATTTTCTGGATGGTAGCTAGTATTAGATTAGATACACGTGTATTTTCCGGGGGGTAGCTAGCACTAGATACTCGTATATTTTCTGGATGGTAGCTACTACTAGATTAGATACACGTGTATTTTCTGGATGGTAGCTAGTACTAGATACACGTGTATTTTTCGGATGGTAGTTAGCACTAGATACACGTGTATTTTCTGTATTGTAGCTAGTACTAGATTAGATACACCTGTATTTTTCGGATGATAGCTAGTAGTACATATACGTGTGATTTTTCCAGATGGTAGCTAGCACTAGATAGATACACGTGTATTTTCCGGATGGTAGTTAGTACTAGATACACGTGTGTTTACCAATATATATATATATACAATGCACACGCGAATAAAATTGATTTGTAGACATTAATGTTATTAAAGTTAATAAAATTAAAAAAACCTGGGTGGGTTGAGTTGAACGTCTGTATGTGTTGTACTAAAAATTATAGAATTGAAAAAGTTGGTTTGACGTTTACATATTCTCACCGACTGGTGCTAATACTTAGACACTCATTTACAGAACAAGAAAGGAAAGACGAACAGCCAGATATCATTGAAGACTGCTGTGCGTGTGACGAAGCTAAATATGAAGTTTCATTTGAAGGGTTATGGTCTCGACATACACACCCAAAAGACTTTCCATCCAGTAAGTATGCTCTTAACGATTCGTTTATTTTTTATTCTAGAATTTTCTTTTCCTAATTTTCATAAACCAGAGGAAAGGATGTTAATCAACACCATTCATCAACGACTGTTGGACTACTCCTGTTTAACCAAATAGTGGGATTTGACTGTTACTTTTATAGAATATCCACGCCCTAAACTGCGAATGTGTTTTTAATGCAACGGGGTGCTAAAACCATGAATCCAAGAATTGACAGTCCGGACACGCCAATCATTAGGCCTCACCCAGCATTACTTTGAAGGAATGACTATTCTTGTATTCGTTACGACTGTGTATAAACACCTGTAAAGCTCAGTATAAGTTTCATTGGCCATTTAGTGTGAACAATTTTAGGAACTGTGTGTACAGTATTAAGAAATTGCTGATTTATAAATAAAAATCAAATTTTATTATTCATTTTTGGTCCATTTTGAGGCTTTAATTTTCTACCAACCAATTTCTGTTTAGTATGTTTATTTGTATGTTGAAAATACTGGAACTGCACTTACGTACATTGATTAATGAATTTAAACTTTTTGCTCTGGCATGTTCTTTCTAAATCTCTTTCTCTCTCTCTCTCTCTCTATATATATATATGAACTGGAGAACAATACTTTATTTATTACTTATAATGATAACAATAAATAGGTCCAAGCGAAAAGTATATAACAAAGATCTTCTACCACTCACCAATTTTAATTATGTATTCATTTTTTAGATGAATTATTACCACAGTTTTCGGACATTATCGGCTCTTCGCATACGGCTGATTTCCGGATGTGGGAATACGGTGGCTATGCTTCTAGGGGATTATGTCAGCTGGCAGAGTTAGGGACCACAAAGAAACTTGAATCTGAACTGAAGACTGAGGTAAGATTATAGAATCTTTTGAATGATTAACGTATTAGTAAACAAAACTCAATTGCTATTCAACATAACCTTAAAGTTTGAATTTTTTTTAGTTAGAATTTTTTTTCAAGTGAACAATGTAGATTTAGAAATTGGTGTATATTGTCTTGTTTCAGTATATTTCTGACTGTTTTCTGTGAATTTCTTTAGCAGAAGTATTTCATGTTAGAGCCATTCCAAAATTTCGTTCATTTTAAGAACAAAGAAAAAGCTAGCCAGAACTTATATTATTAATTTACTATTCGTCGTAATTATTTCGTAAATGTTAGTGTTGAAAATAACATGTTCAATCAGAAGTGTCGCAGAATTTTATATTTCTTTGGGGGAATCTACAATACAACAGAATAATAATACAGTTATAATTCAAATCCAGAGTAATAGTAGTGAATTCAGCCAAGTTAGAAAAAAGGCAGTACTCTGACTATAAACTATCGAATAAAAAACACTTGAGGTAAAAAAAAAGGTGCGGCCAAAAAAGGATTGAGCGTGCAACTTAAAGGAATGATATCAAAATTGGCGGCGAAGCTGGTAGCAACAGGGCATGATAATGGATAAAACAAAATACACTGCCTAACTATTTCATGAATGAATATTTGCTATCAAATTCTTATTAATGTCGTAAGTGTAGCTACCACTTTGGCCGCCAATTTTGATTTTATTCCTTTAAGTTACACACTCAATGTTTTTTGGCTGCACCTTTTTTTTCCTACTAAGGTGTTTTTGATTAGATATCATGACTTTTTGTCAATACACACCAACAAACTACAGCAAGTAAGAAAGTGACACTCAATAGTAACCAACATTAGCTTTACAGTAACGCCATGGAAACTAAATAAACAGTTTCTTGTCATCACCCGCATGCACTTGGCACAGCCGTATCAAGCATCATTATTTACGCTAATTACTTAAGCTAATATCACGTGACGCTAGACGCTCTTTAATTAGGAGAATTTTATAGAATTTAGCAAACTCGTGCGTTTGATTCTTTTTAAAGCTTGAGCTAGAAACTGATAGTTTTCTTGGCTTAATCAATACTTATGTATCTGCTAGTGCTTTCAACCTATAGTGTTTCTGCTCTAAATCAGCCGTCTTTAATCCAAATGACAAAAAACTAAAAACGGCCAACCTATCCTCTTAGTTGAAGCTATAGTAAAAATTTCAGACCGATAGCTCACGCGACTTTTTGCGTAGGCGTGCACAAACATTTTGGTCAAATTTGAACGGTTTTTAATGATAACTTTGCACATGTGTCTTATATTTAGATCAAATTTGACACCTAATTGTAGGTTGTAAAGACCTAACAGTGTACCAGATGTAAAAAATATCCATGAAAGTTAAGTATGTTTTTTGATCAAATCAATTTCCGTACTTTCGGTAAGAAGAAAAAAAGGAAGAAATTCAATTAAAATTAAAAATATTATATCTCGTGTATTTCTTTATGGATTAACTTGAAATTTGGTTGTGAAGTAAGGGTCTAGTAGAGCATATCCACAAAAAATATGTGATAGTTTGGATTACCACAGTCCGAGTTACAGAAAATTGCTAAACTATCACTCCTGTTAGTAACAACACAGTGTGTCCTGCGGGCTGTTTAGGCCGCACGACATTCTACCGTGTGTCTTGATATAAGGACCAGACTTTTGGTTGAATGTGACAAATGTTATTAATACCACAATTCTTAGTCTTTCTGAACAGATTTAGATACTGTACAGTCTCACAGAAAAGAGTAATTTAATATATGTTATTGATTAAGAGAAATATTCACCGAAAGCATACTACAATTATTGTTTTCCTTCTTGTTGAGAATGAGAAACAGACAATAAATAAAGAAGTACATACTACGTGAGCACATCACCTTGTGCATATTAACGTGAACTACGGAATGCGAAACAGACAGTAAATAAAGGAGTACATACTACGTGGGCACATCACCTTGTGCAGATTAACGTGAACTACGGAATGCGAAACAGACAGTAAACAAAGGAGTACATACTACGTGGGCACATCACCTTGTAGATATTAATGTGAACTACGGAATGCGAAACATACAGTAAACAAAGGAGTACATACTACGTGGGCACATCACCTTGTACAGATTAACACAGATTAATGTGAACTGTGGATTGCGACTGGTTTCAATACTCTAAAATTTACTGAAGTTATTGAATGTAAAGTCTCTTCAAATCTGTGTGAAAATATTAAGATTAGTAATAATGTTGTCGAGAAGATGACAAGATTATTTTTAGTAATACCTTTAATGTTTTCCTAGTTCTTTGGTTGAATTGGAATATAAACATTAAAAATGATTTTATCTAAATAATCATGAAGTAAAATCAACTAAATATTTTTCCATCCGTTCGATCAGCTGATGAAATAAATCTATAAATTGTTAAGAACAAGTTTTATGAAAAATAAGTAATAATATATACGTTATAATTAACATTCAATTTCGTGTTCTGGAAAACAGGCACTTTAAAACATAAAGTAATGATATCTTACCAAAGCAGTTAAGTTAAAAAAATATGGGCTGGTCATAGTAAAATATCTACAAAAGGAAGGGGATAAAAGATTCAAATTACTAAGGGCCAAGTTCATAAAATAACAAGCTTCATAATCAAGCACTATACAAAAAAACGAACCAACTTAGATAAAAATGTATAAATATGTAAAGATAGTTGAACGTTATATATCTACAAAAAGCAACAGGGCCAAAGAAAAAGGAAGGACCAAGTATACCCTCCAATTACAATTATGTCTTATTTAACTTAATCATTTGAACAATATATATGGTCCCTTTAGTCTAACTTGACTGTATTTACGAGTTAAGTGTTTTGCTCGTTTCATTGCAAGTATTTTGACGTGACTCGATAAATGTCGTGATGTGAAATTAGAAAGATTTGCCTCTAAATGAGACATAAAACAACTATATCACGTTAAAACGTTTTTATACAGAAGATATAGAAACGGTACTTAAACCTTTTTTGCACTCCTTAATACGAATCATTTAATAAAGGAGATTTTTCGTTATATCTTTATACAAATATTGAATAGAGAATCATGGAAAGACGAGTAATAAAAACAGAGAACCGTTTATCACATAATGCACTACATCAACGTTTCCCAAACTTTTGTCATCCACGTCCCCCCTTTAATAAATATGGTTTCTTGCACGCAGTCCACTCTTTTTTTTTGTTGTTGTTAGTGGTGAGATATAACACGCGGATGCAGATGAAAATGATATATGTGTTGCAGTAATTACTTATTTTCATTAATTTTGCATTATTGCACTATTAACTCTACCCTAGTCGCTCGCGTCCTCAAGAGATAATTTGCATCCCATGGGGGGGGGGGATCGCCCCACGCTTCGAGAAACGCTGTAGTACGTGTTTGTCGCCTTAAGTATTAGCATAAAATGTAAAAGATATCCATATTATGTAGTATTTATAAGCTTTGTTTTTAAGTGCAATGCAGATATTTATCAAGCTACACCTTCCTTGTTATAGAAACACCTCAAAATCTTCAGACAAAAAGTCATTATTTTTGTTCTAATAACGCTACTTGTAAATATAACCCCAGTATCAGTCGTTGTCAAGTAACATAATGATTTAAGAGGCACATGCTGTTTTGAAACATACTGATATGCCATTTCATTTCCATATGGAGCTAAGAAACATGTTAGATAAATAAAATCGTGTACTATTTGCTTGATATTTTGTCTAAAATACATGAATATTATGCTACTACCTCTACTTTACATCCTATTACTAAAGCTGCTATTTCTCTAACTCTACATATTTATTATACTTGTATAGTTCGTTTGAAGGTATTTTTCCCGGTAATTTTCTTATAATGATACATGAACATAATGTTACCTATCTCTGCTTTACGTCTTAATACTAAAGATGCTATTTTCTCTAACTTAATTAGATTTCTATAAATTGTTTAAAGACATTTTTCTTTCTTTAATAACACATGAACTCATAAGGCAAGAAGTAATTACTTATTTAGCAATGATTAAAAGATTAATGATTACTAAGTGCGACACTTTCACATTCTTCCTTCTATGATGTCCTAATGAAATTTGATTATTTATTGAAATGTTAACTCTTTTAAGAACTAAATGTTAACAATTTTATAGAATAAAGAAATTTTCCAATTCTTTTTATTTTCCTCGTGATCAGTTATTCAGTCATATTTATTTTCTGAACAGATTGCAACTGTAAAATGTAAACACTACCCCCCCCCCTATTTTTGTTTTCGTAGTCAGATAAAATTAGGACTATTGTCAAAGCAAGAGGGCTGTGGCATCCAAACCTGAACGGAAAGACGTTTGCTGTATTTCGAGTGGATAAAAAACACCATCTGATGTCGCTACTGAGCAAACTTAGCCCGAGTCCCGATTGGATTGTTGGAGTCAGTGCTCTGGAACTGTGCATGAAAAACTGTTCCTGGATAACCAATAAGGTCATGAATCTTTATCCTTGGGACGCTGGAATACATGATGGACAATCCTACTTAGTGAGTTAATCCTTGAACCACGTTATTCTATTCAGAATAATCCCGTATCATTATATTGTATTAAAAGAATTAGGTTAACTATAACCCAATTGTATAAGTTGTAAAATTCGTTGTTATGAGAACAGTCCACACCTACTTCTGAAATATTACGCACCAAGTATGGAACATGAATAATAAATTACCATACACTCTAAATTTATTGTTTAGTCGCTTTCTCTACTTACCAGTTATATTCACACTATTCATCTTTTGTATGAAATATAAAAATAATAAGATAGGAAATATGAGCTTTAATTTCAATTCAGGAAGATAAATTATTAGCTTAGTGTTAGTTTATACCACAAACGACCTTACGATGTATTTTTTCTTGAATATATGTTATTTATTTACAGTAAAAACTGAATAAATCAAGTTATTCATTTAAAAATAAACATTAGATTGCTAAAATAAGCAAATAAACAAAGTTACGAATCTTAGCGGTTTTAACATGAAAATTAGGCTTAGCAACTACAGAAAGAAAATATTATTCTGAAAATATTTGTTAATATCATCAAGATGGAAGGAGTGTAGAGAAATTTCATGTATACTTATGATTTGTAATTAAATTTCGATATTCACATAAATGCAAGAAGTCCATTCACAAAAACTAAATATATAAAGAAACCTTACTTTAATCAGTTTAGACGCCTTCTCTCATAGAACAGTATTAGAGGTGGATATACAAGGTAAAAGCTTGTGAATTCTGAAAGTGTTTTGGACCATCACAGTATTGAAACAAATAGACTAATAATATTAGTAAGCACGCGATCACTGGCAGAACACTTATGACTTTTTAGTCAGAAATATCCACAAATGAGCCGTATAAGAACTTTTTTTGTTGCAAAACACTGCGATCATGACCTTCGTTCAGTATCAAAGCCCATCAAACTAGCTTAGCTAAGGCAGGTAAAAATATAAGCTCAAACGCCATTTGGTCTGACTTTTCATTTTAGAATCAAAGTGCATGCGAGATTATTAAGCCTCTTTAACGTATAAAATAGTATAATGTTTTATTGGTTTTTGTTCTGTGTAGTCGGAGATATCGCCTACGATACCACAAGATAAGATTAAGAGGATAACATCACATGACCCAAGCAGCTCACAATCTCCCTTTTTTGATCCCACCGGATTTCCTATGAAACCAGTGGCGAGGTTAATAATTACACGGCAGAGACTTTATGAAAAATCCTGTGAAGAAACCGAAATATTTACAGATGATCCAGAAAAAATGGATAGATATGATTCACGTAAGTTTTTCCATGTTTTTAGAATGGCATAGAAGGTACTTAGTTGTTATTTAATGTTTGGCATTAACTTTTCTTGTTGACTATCTGCCAAAGTGGATAGAAAAGTTGTGTCGTTCTTCTGTAATAAAGATGAGTACTTATTGGTTCTTATGAGTGGTGATGTTCAGATTATAAGGAAACGTGGAATGGTTTTACCAGGCATCTTTGGTTTGAATGTATGTTCTTATTGCCGAATGTATAGGTGTCATTGTTTCGATGGCAAAGTTTGTGGATGTCATTGTTTCGATGGCACAGTTTGGATGCTTAGGAAAATTGTGTACCTGTATTTTTCTGATAATTTTTGTACAGAAGAGCTTTTCAGTTATGGACTAGATTTAAGAGGTCAACACTTAGATGCTAAAATTAGTCGTATTGTTTGCACTGAAACCGGAAGTTTTAATTCTAACGATTCATGGTGAATTAACCAAATTAAGACGTGCAGTTAAAGCGAGACGTACTTTGCCAATTTCTACACATCGACCAAAATGTTATCGTATTAAAATCTTTCAACGTCAATTTTTTTGGACGGTTTATTTGTTTGTTATTAAGCACAAAGCTACACAAAGAACTATCTGTGCTGTGCACACTGTGAATATCGAAATCCGATTTTTCGCGTTATATCCCTCCGACTTACGCCCCCGTGAGGAACATGTTAGACAATGGTGAGATCTCATAGCGTGTTACCATTAAAGATGAAAGCTTCGTGTACAATTTTTTTAGCGCCGCATTATTCCTTTTATAATAAATTAGGTTACGTTAACCTTAATGTTACCGATGGGGTACATATCCTTCACATGTTTAAACACATTTTTCTAAATTATTTATGTAAACCTGCTTGTGGATTCCGGACTTTATGATTTTCTCATACTATGAATTACACACAAAAATCGCCCCCCAGTGGCACAGCGGACTTACAACACTAGAATTCGGGTTTCGATACCGTGATGGACAGAGCACAGATAGCCCATTGTGTAACTTTGTGCTTAATTACAAACAAACAAATACACACAAAAATCAAGCAAACCTACCGTCAGTACTTCAGTTAATCCCACTAATTACCGCTGGGGATTTCTACGTAGAATACCTGGAAGAGGATTTATTTTACCCTGTTGTTTTATCAGATCAATATTCTGTATGGTAAAAACATAAAATTACTCGCTATGATGGAATATGTACAGTGAACGGTACGTAAACATGTTGGTAAGTTGATAGTTAAAAAGTACTGCCTTGGTTACAAAGGTCAGATTTCGTGTAACAAAACCTTGAAGTAGACATTGAAAGGTTTGGTGAATCCACTGTTTCTGATTCATGAGTTCGTGCCACTGAAAGCCTACTATCTGTACTAGGTGCTGATCACACTGTAGAAACGTTTAAGACTTACAGTAAGGCGCCAAGAAGAATGTTAGATATGAATAAACATACGAAATAACTGGTACGAACAAAAGTACTTAATAGACAAGTCTTATTTATGAACAAGCTAGTACTAGTGAGAAATCTTCATAAATGGCGTTTCAATTACAGGATTGTGTTGTTGATGGTGATACAGGTGGAGAGTTGTCAGATCCTTATAATTTAAAGCAAAGCTCTTTCTTCGTAAGTTTCATGTTATGATTTCTAGTGTCTTTTCTGGATGATTTTTTATTTATTAATTTAAAGAAGAATATTGAATGCGTTTTTATTTATTAATTTAAAGAAGAATACTGAATGTGTTTATAATAAAGGGGAACTAATTTAAAGAAGAATACTGAATGTGTTTATAATAAAGGGGAACTAATTTAAAAAAGGATACTGAATGTG
>NW_013665753.1:811292-822885 GCF_000517525.1 Limulus polyphemus
TTATAATAAAGGGGAACTAATTTAAAGAAGAATACTGAATGTGTTTATAATATAGGGAACAAATTTAAAGAAGAATACTGAATGTGTTTATAATAAAGGGGAACTAATTTAAAGAAGAATACTGAATGTGTTTATAATAAAGGGGAACTAATTTAAAGAAGAATACTGAATGTGTTTATAATAAAGGGGAAATCAGGAAAACACATTTCGATAGCATTTATGTTACTACTCAGAATTTTTAAAGCGAATCATAAAATTTTGTTTATTTTTGATCACGCTGCTGTAAACCTGAATGTAGATTCAGTCTGCATACTGAAAACTTCAAGTAGACTTATTGATTGACTAAGTTTATGTCAATTACGTTCGATCTGTAGTTCATGGATGTTACCTGGAAGTTGTTCATCGTGGAGAACTTTGTGGAATGGACTGAGATATCGAATTGAAATAGCTTTATAACTAAAACATAAACGCAAATAAAGTTTATTGAGTGGCTTTAGAGTCAACTTTGTACTTTCTCTTTAAAAATAGTTACTCAGAACGTTTAAAGGGTTAAATATAGAGTAGGGTGACAGATTTTATAATCTGTACGATAATATAGTGTTTAACTTTCTTAAGAGAACAGAACATCATTGTTTTATAAGTATTTCATGAATTTTTACTAGAATTGTGAATACAGGTGCTTAGATGCTACAGGAAATTATAATTTTTACAATTAAATGTGAGGACAGATAAGGAGATGTTACGAGAAATAAGAAATTTTACATTGAATTTACAGGCACTAAAGTGTTAGAAGATACACATTTTTACAGTGAATTGTGAATACAGGTACTGACGTGTTACAGGATATAAATTTTTACCGTGAATTATGGGTACAGATACTGACGTGTTACAGGATAAAAAAGAAAGCACATAAAATCTGTTTGATTGTTTAATGGAAAATAGATGAAGGGGAATGCTGAGCCGCTTGAAGAATGTTGGTATTACAGTTCTGGGTGTTTACTTAGGCAAAGATTTTACATGGACGAACAGAATTGGTCGGAATTACTGCATCCAATTACAACTACGTTAAATAGATGTGCTCCGTTTAAATTTCAAAAAGACGTCGCGAGTACCTTGTGATAAAGGTTTAAAGTTCTGGCTCCATTTTGAACATTGTTGAATAAAATTGATAGTTCCATTTAAAGTTTCTTTTTAGATAGATATCATTGGCTATCTCACCGAGTTCTTGTCTATGTCATTGGAATCTGAAGTTAAATTATATGTAAAGATTCTATATAGGATTTGTTATTTGTAAAAAATAAAGGGGAGTATCTATCTGTACAAATCAATGCTAAATTTTATCACTTCTACATTCTTTCTGTTTTTTTATAGTCAAATAACAGTTTAGTGAACTAGATGTTGTGGATAGAGGCTTTAGTGATTCATTTTATTTTTTTCACGAACTGGATGTAAAAATCCAGGTGGTATTCTTTATCTAAAATTATATTTGTTTTTAGTATACATGTCGTGAATGTGAAGAGTTTGGCAAGGTTGCTAAGTTTCTGAAAGCTAATTTGGCTATTCAACTTATACGAATTCCATATTACCTACTTAAACAAAAGACAACAGTACAATCAATTAAAACCGGACTTTAGAAATGTTTGTTGTTGTAACTGGAAAACCGAAACGTAATTTGTATATTAAATGTTCGATAACGTAGCAGAAGAAGCAGATTACCTTGAGGTAGAAGACTGTGAAGTGACAGAATGGACAGACTTCAGTTCGTGCAGTGCCACATGCGGCCGAGGAATACAGATGAGAAGCAGAAATTTCGTAAATGAACAAAATGCTCGGAAGATGAAATGTCTCACAGAACTGACAGAAAAGAAACACTGTGATATGAAATGTGAGGGGTAAGTAACTTACATGATATTGTGCCTTTAGAAAGACCTACAAGTAAACTGTGTAGTGGAACATTCTACTTATAACATTATTTTATGGCGAGAAATGATAGTTCTGTGTAGTACTCATGTAATGTAAAATGTGTTTGAAATTAGAAACACATTTTGTCGGAATGCATTTTAGTAATTATTCTAATTTATATTCATTAATAATTAAATATCTTTTGAGCAGCTAAAATTAATAAAAATTACTTTTGAATTATCCAATATACTTTTTAAAGTGAGATGGGTCAAATTTGTTTAACACATACACAGCAGAAAGACTGTTTTAACCTCTCTGATTTATCATACCATGTTTATAGGTATCCCCCGCATGGACTTAACCTCTCTGATTTATCATACCATGTTTATAGGTATCCCCCGCATGGACTTAACCTCTCTGATTTACCTTTTTCCTTTGAACTGGTCCATGAAAAAATTTATAGTAATTAATGCACTTTTATTAGGCCTTTTTACTAATTTACTATTTAATATCATGGTTATATATAATGATAATTGTACATTGCGAGTCGAGCGCCCTCACCATTAGGTCATGCGTGGCCCTTAACTGAAGGCAGTTACTAGAGAACATGTTATATTTTTGTGTAACTTGCGTCATAAACATGTAGTATGAAAACTTTTATTATGAGTGAAAGTAAGTAGTCTCCTCCTTAAAAATTAAAGAAAGTTATGATTGTTTTTACTGAGTTAATGTAAACAATTACTAACTTCTTGGTGAAACATTCATGATGTCAGAAAAACTCGTAGGTTTAAGAAGTCTTGATGCAAATTGATAAAAAAAACTCTATGCACATTCCGTTGGTTTTGATTTTGGCGCGAGTTTGTTCTGCACAAGCACTCAGAGCTCTGGAAGACTCTAACTTCACCCTTGCAAAGAGTTCAGTGGAGGGGAGTCTGTGCAGCGACACAAGCAGACCTTGCAGAACACCTGAGATAAGCATCGTAACTTATCAATGCCATGTCAGAAAAACAGAGGCATAGAGTTTATCTCAGTGGTGCTGAAAAACGCCGCAAACAAAAAAAATCCCAAGAATAATTGAAATCAGTTCCAAAATTAACTGTATTTTATGGAAAAGCAGAGCTTTCAAAAGAGAATACTGAAATTGCCAATGATGGTAAGTTTTTATTTATTTTTTCATAAAACATTTTCAATGAGAAAAAATTTTGACTGACCATTGATAAATTTATCCTAAAATTACCATCATACATATGTATAGTTATTTATAAGCTACACTTTTTTTTCAGAGGAACCAGTTGCCCAGATGGATGTTGATGTTTCTGCACCAATTCAATCCGAAGATTGTCAATCTGGATCATCAACATCAGACAGTTCTATCCTACCCTCGGATGATATCCTACAGTCAGATCCTGCCTTGTGGAAAGTGGATAGGCATTTCCAAGAAGAAATTGTAAAAACGCCGATTGAGTAAAACATTTATAAGCAGGACTTTTCAAGATCTGAAAGAGAGAATAACGGGCACAAACGCTACCTTACCAAGTCTTTGTTTGAAGGAACTATGGTAAATGGCCAGAAAGTAAATATGGAATGGTTAGTTTATTCTCTGTCTACTGGGTGTGTGTACTGTGCTCTTTGCAAAGTGTTTTGCCAAAAGAATGAAGATAAAGCATTCATAAATGGTTTCAGTGATTGGAAAAATTCCCATAGCAGGGTTAGGATGCATGAGAACAGTTCTGAGCACAAAAACTGCATTAGAATTTGGCATTCCAGAGCATCTGATGAGCATAGAATTGACAAAGATCTTGTTAGGGAGTTAGAGGAGGAAAAGAAGTACCGGCAAGCAGTCTTGAGACGTGTTGTTGAAGTAATAAAGTTTCTTAGAGCAAGGGGCCTAGCCTTTCGTGGGAATGATGAAAAATTTGAGTCAGATAAGAATGGTAATTAATTAGGTATACTTGAGTTGTTAGCCAAGATTGACCCTTTTCTAGCTCAACACATCCAAAAGTATGCAGGGGTAGGCAAAGGTTATACATCTTACTTGTCAAAATCATATGCGAGGAACTTATTAAAATGATGGCAAAACAACTGTTAATGGAAATTGTTTCCGAGATCAAACAAACAAAATACTTCTCCATTAGAGTTGATTCAACCCCTGACATTAGTCATGTGGATCAACTGACTTTCATAGTCAGGTATGTGGGATCACACGGAAGACCAATTGAGAGATTTTCAATTTTGTTGAGGTCCATTTACATAAAGCAGAAAATTTAGCCAATGTAGTGAAAGACGTCATAACTGAAGATCTAGGCCTTGACATTAGTAGCCTTCGTGGTCAAAGTTATGACAATGCCTCTAATAAGGCTGGTGCATATTCAGGTTTGCAGGCCAGAATCAAAGAATTAAATGAACTTGTCCATTTTGTGCCATGTGCTGTTCATTCACTAAATCTTGTTGGGACCTCATCAGCGGACAGTTGTCTTGATACAATAACTTTCTTTAATTTCCTGCAAAACCCGTACACATTCTTTTCATCCTCCACACACAGATGGCACTGTTTAGTTCAGACTATAGAGAAAAGAAGTCTAGTGATCAAGTCTTTGTCAAACACTGATGCAGTTAAGGCTGTTAGAAACCATTATTGCGAAATCATTCTCTCCTTAAAATTAGCAAAGATAGAACCCAGACAACGACTACAAGGGCTGAGGTGGGAGGCCTGATCAAACAAATGGAGTCTTTCGAAACTGCTTTGATGACAGTTATATGGATCACTATATTAGAACGATTCAATGCATCTAGCATAGCTTTGCAAAGTCCCACAATTGACCTTCTCACTGTAACCAATCTGTACATGTCCCTCCTAACATTTGTACAAAAGCTGAGAAGATTTTGATGATTTTGAACAAACAGCAGCCATTTTCGTCAAAGATTCCTCATATAAAACTGCACAGAAACGCGTTAAACGTCAGAAACATTTTTTTATGAAAGTCCAACAACTGCAGCACAATTATCTCCTAAAGATCAATTCAGAATTGAAACTTTCTATTGCGTGTATGACAGTCTTGTTACAGAATTAAACAAAAGGCTTGAAGCTTATTCTAGTATTACAGGAACTATTTGGTTTTCTCACAGAATTTCCCTCCAAGACTTCAGACCAATTGCAGAGTCAGATCTTAGACCTTGTACAAGCTTATGCCAAAGACCTGGAACCTGTTTTACAGGAAGATTCTGCCAATTCACGGAGCTGTTAAGGGATGATAAATCAATACAGCTTATGAGTGATTTACTAAAACCTAATAGTTTACTGCTTCCGACATTCCGAAATGTGGCAACAGCAGTTCGAATATACTTAACTATTCCAGTCAACAATTGTGAAGGAAAAAGATCATGTTCAACATTGAGTAGGGTCAAAAACTATCTCCGATCAACAATGGACCAAGATAGGTTAGGCGCCCTTGCACTGATGTGCATTGAATGTGAGACGCTCAAAAAGCTAGACTTTAATGACCTTGTTAGGACATTTGCAGTAGGCAAAAGCAGAAAAAGGGACTTCTAAGTCTGTAAAACTTTCTATAGGTAATAAGAATATTTCCACACATTTATTTCAGTAGACATTTTTTAGGTTAAATATTGCAGATATGCATTACTGCATTTCATGTATTATATATCCCAGAAGTTATCCTGAAATGCGTTTTATGTATGGTTAACATATCCTTAAGATTAATTTTGTCTTATAGACACAGAGCTGAGACAGCATATGATAATGATAGGCCTATGTATTTGTCAACTAAGTCAGATTATTTTATTCAGATTTATGTATTAGTATGTTAAAATATACAACGTATATTTATGTTTAGGTATAATGCTGTGATTTCTGGATCATTGTTAAATAAAATACAAAGTTGAATTTCTACCTGTTCTGTTTCTTTTTCTTTCACAATATATTCCAGTTCAAAGACGTACGTTTAGATTTACCAACCTATCTCCTTGACAACAAGAAAAAAAACAAAACATGTGTATATATAAAGATATATATATATACACTCTATTGAGTTTGGGAGGGGCCCTACTTCCGTACCGTGCTTAGGGCCTCCATTCAGGCTAATCCAGCCCTGTTGATAACATTATCTGATTTTTATGAGATCATTAAATTTTTGCTATTTTCGTTCAAATTTTTAAAAATTAACAACTGTAGGCCCAATTATTAGATAACATACAAAACACGATATCATACAACAACTTTAAATTGCATAGAAGTATTAATCCTTCGAAAGGCAGTGATTAAACGAGATTGTATACGAACACACATATGACATATAGTTTATAAGGACTCCAACACATCTATAGAACACTTTGTGTATTTGCATATGTAAAAAAAGTGATTGCGTTATGTATCCGATGGTTCTCCGAGTTTCGTAAGTGAAGAAATGTAATCATATCACGGTTAGTCCGCAAAAAACGGATAAAAGCTAGACTTTCTCACTTTCTAAGAAAATGATGGCAGTGTAGTGGCTGAGAGGGTTCTCTGTGCATATACACACAATACTCTCGAATTCCTTTAGACACCACTTGAGTTTGAATTAAATCAAGGGTATTTTTTGTATAAGTAAGGTAATGACGTCATAAGCCACGACAACTTTTTTTACATTACCAAAAGTACAAAAATCTATTTATTTTTCACTAATTATAGAAACATGGGTGTGAAATAAAAGTTTTCTGACAAACGCAACATAAATAAACGTTCCAGAGTATTATAGGAACAAATTTGTACTCTCAGTCATGAATTAGAAAAGTCTATGTCCACTGATAATTATATTATATTCTTCCGTCACGAGGAGAAGATTGGTAGATAATATTTTTAACTGATGTGATAGTATATCAATGGACGAGAATCAAACTGTTGAACCATTTTGAAAATCATTATGACCATTTCCTTTCCCTGAGCATGTGCTATAATGCATCCAGAATCGATCTTATGTTTGACTAAAGGTAAAGAAAGAAGTACGGAGATCCATGACTAAAGCACTGTGAATAAAAGAACTCGATTGTCTTTGGAAATGAAAACACTCCAGGGATCCATTACAAATCAAACTTCAAAATATTTTAATAAAATGAATCGTGTTATTGCCTTAGCGTGTTATAAATTTGTTCAACAGGCAAATGTGATTCAAATTAATATCGGTTACGAAAAGACAAATGTGCTCTTGATTCCACATGCAATGCATGCAACTTTAACAGGAACAGAAATAGTGATTCTTCTATCAATGACACTGAGCTACTTCTATTGGTCTACTAGAAATCTGGATGAGAGATGATGTTAGTTGTTGATAATTCAACCAATTAAATTCCAGTACTCAGGTTGGCAGTCAAACTAAGCAAACATGCATTACGTTATTAGATGTAACACTATTAACATTACTATAAATTACAGCCCCCAAAGCAGATACAGCTTTGTTGCTACGGGAAAAATCATCGCGACCCCAACTTTTACCAAATCTTATCAAAGGTTGAGGTGCATCTATCACAGGTATTGAAAAGTGAACTTAAATGCAAACTCATCAGCAAATCATTAGAGTAGAGAAATAAAAATCAACTAGCTGATACTTATTAGTAATTGAACAAGGGTTCACATCCTGAGGATGTTCCTCGCTATCTATCTAAAGTCGAGCTCTTTCAATAATCCGTCACTTGATTCAAAGCTGTATGAGACTGAAGAAAGTAATGGCCTGCTGGCGCTTTTGAGACACAGTCGACTTCTTCCAGGTGTTTTACACTTGCTTGAACTGTGCAACCACACGAAGAAATCTTAAAAAAATTGATGTTCCGCGCTAGTGACACAATGTTCAGTCAGATAATGTAGACTTCAGAAACTCATTAGTGGTTTTGAGAGTTCCAGTTATAGCGACATACTTCAATGGATGACATGATCAAGCTTCTGCAACACGTTAGCGATAGCAAAGCATTAATTACAACCATTATTCATGCTGACATGAAAGTAAACACTATTTTATTATCATTATTATCGTAACTACTAAAGATAACTATTTCAGTATACTATGTAACTTGTAACTGGCAATGACAGTAATGATTCTATGGTTTATATGTGAAACTGTGTTGAGTTGAGTGTCCAAAAGTTCTTCAAGTGAAAACTTTAAATGTTCCAATCCTGTCATTGCTTGTCGTATGGATAACTATTTCAATACTGTAGCTGTGGTTTTAAGAGTTTCTATGATAATGTGATGATTCAAATGTTAAATTGCAGCGAGTCAGATTACCATTAACTTGTATCATGCAAGTATATATTATTGGTTACAGTTGCAAGCTATTGGTTTTAACGAAAAGAAAAATCATTACAAAGAATTCAGTAATTTTTTTGTTTGATGCACACAATAATGATTTAAATAGGTTTCCACTTTAGACTTAAGTTTTGTTCATATCGGAACTCATGCATTATGTTATGTGGTACTTTGTTTTGTTAGTATTATAATCTATGTCTCAGATTTCCAAAACATAAGCCTATTTTTACTGTAGTTATCAATATATATATATATGTAATCGAGTTACTATACTATAATTTAAAAAACTGATAAAAATGTAAAGTATTATAAAAACAGGTTGATTTGTACTTTCTTGAACAATGCAATATTAACAAATAATGCTTAAATTAGTTAATTTTATAGTGCCTATCTAATTGCTCGAGACAGTATTTACAATTTAAGAAATAATAACTTTTGAATCAAAACAAAAGCTTAAAACTCATAAAGTAGTTAAACGACAAATAGAAGAAACTTTTTCGTTCTTTTAAAAGACCACATCAATCAGTTAGATTGTATCCATTTACTTAACTATATAAACACACAAAATAATAACATTCTCTTGAGATGTAGGAAAGATCATTTAGAAAAATTAAATCAGTTAAGAAAATGTAAAGGATATATTTTTATTGATATTCGTGATAATCCAATTTTTAACCAATCTCACTATATCTTAAGTTATACAGAAAACCGCCGTAAGGATTTATTGTATCGTTTATTGGATTTTTTCCTTCTGAGCAGTCTACGGTCTACTTAAAGATAGAATGTGGTTTTGGACCCTCCTGAAGAGAAGTGAGATGGTATGATTCGAGATGAGATGGTCAACTCTTGACCACTGTTGAAAGAATGAATCAACTGGGTGACATCTGACGTCTGTTTTATATTATGCAGTGCTTGAAGTAGGGTGAGATGAGACGGGATGCCATGTATAGCATATTTTCAAAACTTTCATAGAGCAACCGACAATCAGTCGAAGCTAATTTTCTCGGATGGAAACAAGAAAGCTCGGCTTGTGTTGTTTAGATTTCGGACATTTAACGATTGAAAGCACATGATGTGATCACATAAGTGGCGTTTCATTCTGATTCGTATTGAGTAGAGAAAAAAACACACACATACACACACACGAGGGAAGTCACACAAGGCATTTCACCCTGCTTCGTTGTTTCTAAAGTCCAAGCTGTTGGATGTGATGTAATGACATACGTTTTCATGGCTGGGATTACGCTGTTTTATTATTTCATAAGAACGAGCAATATCCAACATGAATCTGAGCGTTAATACCAGCCATTTTAATCCCATCCTTTCCACCCTGGTTAGCAAGGGATCTACCAAGATGAAAACAGATTTGTTAGTAGACTGAGTTTTATTCCGTCAAATGTTCGATCGATATACCTCGAAAAAAAAATCAAAGAACAACAGTAAACAAGCATGGAATGGCCTCTTTTTTAACCAAGACACTGCAGTCATTATGTCTATTTCCTGTTACTAATACGCTCTATAAAACTGGAAAAGGTTCTTACAGTGCTGACATAACTTAATCTGCGTTATTTTGCTCTAATGATAGTCACTCGAATCACTTGCGATCAATATGTTATTTGAACTTAGCTTAGTTTCTTTTTCGAGTTTGATACCCCTTTTTAGATAAAGTACGGTAAACGATAAAGTAATTATGTAGATAAGGTAAACTTAATAACATAAGTATTCAGAATGGGACTTAAAAATCGTTTAACTTTCCCAAAGAGATTTAACAAAGGATACTCTGGATTAGGAGCTCTGCTGGCAACCAGTATTATGACATCTTCTCCTGCATTGCTGGTTTTCTTCTTAGATTTAAGCACGCTTTAGAAGGTTTATTGACACGCCAAATTATACGTGCTCAGTGAAATTATTAGTTGACTCTTTTATTATTGTTATTAAGTGGAAAACATAGTCGGTCAATGAAACGCAAGTAAGATAATACAAACTTCTAACATATTTTCACAATTTACATTATTTATAGAACTTTTGATTTTAACTTGATCTTTTTTATGTGGATGATAATAGAACTCAATTTTAACACACGCAAACAAAGTATTGAAATCTGCTGTGGCTAGTATTTGTTAATTTACATTGTAACAACATCAAAATATATTAGGAACTGTGCTATCATGTACTTCAAAATTAAAAATTCAATTCTAAGTAAAAGCAGTTAAATGTCATAAAGACTGTACAAAACAGAAAGAAATCTTAATAATGTCATTAATACATATTCCATATCCGAAAGCTTAAACAATTATATTAAAACCCTTATGTTTTCAAAATTAATATCTCATTGTTTTATCTTAATAAATATTTGGTAATTAACATCTATGATTATGTTTAGAAGTAAATTAGAAATTGAAAAGTTACCTGCTATTCCAATGCTCTAGCAGCCCAGTTTAAATATACTAACTTTTATTTCATTAGAGGATCCGCAAGGGCGAATAACTCGTTTTACTAAATAACATCTACAAATCCTTTTAGTGAACCATTATCTTGTGAAACATGTAACACTTCTCTAATGAACCACTATGTTGTGAAACATGTAACACTTCTCTAATGAACCACTATGTTGTGAAACATGTAACACTTCTCTAATGAACCACTATGTTGTGAAACATGTAACACTTCTCTAATGAACCACTATGTTGTGAAACATGTAACATTTCTCTAATGAACCACTATGTTGTGAAACATGTAACACTTCTCTAATGAACCACTATGTTGTGAAACATGTAACACTTCTCTAGTGAACCACTATGTTGTGAAACATGTAACACTTCTCTAATGAACCACTATGTTGTGAAACATGTAACACTTCTCTAGTGAACCACTATGTTACGAAACATGTAACGCTCCTCTAATGAACCACTATGTTGTGGAACATGTAACACTCCTCTAGTGAACCACTATGTTATGAAACATGTAAAAGTTCTTTTTGAACCACTGTATTGTAAAACATGTAATATTTCTTTAGTGAAATACTATGTTGTGAAACATATAATAGTTTTCTAGCAATCTACTATGTTGTGAAAGATGTAGTTCTTTAGCGAACAATTATGTTGTGAAACATGTAATAGTTCTTTTTGAACCACTGTATTGGGAAATATGTAATAGTTTAGTGAAATACTATGTTGTGAAACATATAATAGTCCTCTACGAACCACTGTATTGTGAAACATGTAATAGTGTTTTAGTGAAATACTATGTTGTGAAATATATAATAGTTCTTTAGTAAACCACTATGTTGTGAAACATGTAATAGTTATTTAGTAAACTACTTTGTTGTGAAACATGTAATAGTCCTTTAGTGAACCACTATGTTGTGAAACATGTAATAGTCCTTTAGTGAACCACTATGT
>NW_013665753.1:823689-825662 GCF_000517525.1 Limulus polyphemus
TACACATTATATAGGCTACACTAACGTGATGTTTAAGCGGTTCGTTTAACTATTATACGTGGTGTACGTGTTTTGGGGGTGGTTAATAAAAGTGTTCCAAAACGCGACATTAATTTCTTGACGACCTAATACAATAATAGCTATTAAAGGTTATATTTATTAAATGTTTAAGATGTGGTATATAATAATAGCTATTAATATTATGGAACTCGAGTGCAATAGGATTTTTGAACCTGAACGGCACCTTATGTGTACACGAACTAAATGGTCTAGTTGGAAACCCCTGGGGTTCAGGTATACCTGTACCAATTTTGAACTAATGACCAGATGGAAGGCAATTAGCACCAAGTCTCGCCGATACAGAACTTTAGTGCGGCTCTTAGACCCGAATAGCAGGATTAACTGGTCACTTTTATAATGTACTTACAACCGACATAGCGGTATCACGTCTCAAATCCCAGACCTGTTGATCATCAGACCTACAAGTGACCATTTAAGCCTTTCCAAGCTGCTAATATTGTGTAACATAGCTTTCACGTAACCTATGAAAGTTGTTTGACTGAAATTTAGACTGTTTCCGCTTTCTTTCACAACATATCTTTTATTGAACCACTATGTTCTGAAACATGTAATAGTCCTTTAGTGAACCACTATGTTGTGAAACACGAGATAATCCTCTATTGAACCACATGTTCTGAATGAGTTTACAAAACTCAATATAATACTTTTATTTTTAGTGATTCCTCTCATGCGGGCCCTCTAGTGTTTCAGCGATAGGTTTTAGGGCTTATGACACTGAAAATCTGGTTCTAATACTCGAAGTGGGCAGAGCATAGATAACCCATTATGTGGCTTTGAGCTTAACAACAAGCGAACAAGAAAAACCTCTCAGGCGTAGAGTAGCAAATAATTTGTTTAGATACCGGCATAGTATGAATGACAGGAGGATTGATTCAAATTTAATTTAGGCTTGAGAAGATGAGTGAGGTGTGTGGTTCGATTCCTGTTAGTTGTCATTTTAAAAAGTACAAGTGAAGAGTGGGCGACTTTACATAATAACAAGTCCTTTATCATTCTTAAGCCTAAACTGAGTTTGAACCAGTCTTTCTATCCATTAACGTTAAAAAGTCGAGTGAAATGAATGATTGAATGTAACTTAACTCAGGTATAAAAATATTAATTGATTTCACTAAAATCCATCTAAATTAAAAAATCCCACCCTGACTTAATGGCGAGTGAATTAATGTTTAATTGAGTATTTAGCAATATAGTTGATTCCAAAACTTCTTAATAAAATTATATGGTGGTTTCTGGTAAAAACAAAGCATGGTTTTACTCATTTGTAATACCAATGAAGTTTATATATGGTTATCAAAAATGATAATATGTAGGGTTATGTTTGTTTTGAATTTCACGCAACGTTTCACGAGGGCTATCTGCGCTAGCCGTCCCTAATTTAGCAGCGTAAGTGTAAGTGTAGAGGGAAGGCAGCTAGTCATCACCACCCACCGCCAACTCTTGGGCTACTCTTTTACCAACGAATAGTAGGATTGACCGTCATATTATAACGCTCCCACAGCTGAAAGGGCGAGCATGTTTGGTGTGACGGAGATTCGAACCTGCGACCCTCATATTGCGAGTCGAGCGCCCTAACCACTTACTTGGCCATGCCGGGCCAAATATGTAGGGAATAAATCACGTGTTTAGCAACTCACAGTAGAATGATTCTAGTGTATGAAATTGTTGTTCTGATGCATATTAATCTGCATCCGAGTGACAACATGTTCACTCATATACACAGTTGTGTTTTTAAGGTTGGATGCATCGACCACCAGACTGGCTGTAGTAAGAAAATCACTCATGAAACAGCCAGTTCGAATCATTTTATTTATTTTCAAGATATATCATAAAAGAAACATCTAGTACTAAAAGAAGAAAGTTGAACTTTTATAATAAAACTATTACATGTTTCA
>NW_013665753.1:826401-827441 GCF_000517525.1 Limulus polyphemus
TATGGAAATGTTTTGAACGTTCGTAAGTTTCAACGATGGTTCAGAAAATTTCGTTCAGATGACTTTAGCTTTAAAAACTGTGATGGTAGAGCCCGACATGTTGGAATTTCTATTGATGCTCTGAAGACTCTTGTTGAGTCTAACCGAAAGCAACACGCTAGTCAAATGGCCCAGAAATTGCATATCTCTCTGGAAACAATAGTTAAACAACTAAAGAATATGGGAAAACTCCATAAAGAAGGTATTTGGGTGCCTCACGAACTTTCTGTCGACCATTGTTTTCAACGTGTGAACGTTGCTTCGTCTCTTCTGGCGGGTAATGCGCGAAAACTATTTTTGGACAAAATTATCACCGGTGATGAAAAATGGATTCTCTATGCGAATATTAAACGCCAAAAACAATGGCTCAGTCCTCGACAAAAACCACTTCCGACCCCCAAACCTGGACTCCATCTGCAGAAAGTGATGCTTTGTATTTGCTGGAACATCGAAGGAGTAATTCATTTCGAACTACTCAATCCATAACGAACTGTCAATGCAAAGATCTATAATCAGCAACTGGAACGTTTAAATCAAGCCTACATCTGAAACGCCCTTCATTTGTCAATTGGAAAGGTGTTCTTCTTCTTCACAGTAATGCACGTCCACATATGGCACGTTTGATGCAACACAAGATAATGGAGTCGGTTTGGGAAATTCTCCCCACCTACCATTTTCTCCAGATATGGCACCATCAGATTGCCATCTTTTTCGTTCGCTGAAACACCATCTTAATGGGAAAACGTATACAAATATAGAAGGTGTTAAAGAGGACAACGACAAGTTTTTTACTTCAAAGCCAAGTGATTTCTTTAATCAGGGCATTGACAACCTGATTTTAAGTTGAAAAGCATCATCGATAAGAATGGAGACTATTTCATTTAATGAATGTTTTGATATATAAGTTGTTCGGGTTTTTCATCTAAAAAAAAGTGATATTAATTTCTTGACGACCTAGTACAGCGTTTCCCAAACTATGGGTCGCGACCCACTGGTGGGTC
>NW_013665753.1:828441-857162 GCF_000517525.1 Limulus polyphemus
GCCTGAAACTTACCCACATTGATGTTGATGTCAATGCCATTCTTGGCAGTAACAAGAAACAAGCACATCCTTCACACACGCCTCATTATTAATCAATTAGATAGCATTTATAAGTTCTGGAAATGTTATTGAAAATACGTGAGCATTTTTAAATGTAATTGAAATACGTGAATATGAATAAATAATATTTTTTATATTATTTCATATGTTTTGCCCAGTGAATTTGAGTGGGTCGCCATAAGCTGTGGTCATGAATAGTGGGTCGCGATTCTAAAAAGTTTGGGAACCCCTGACCTAATATATCACATCTTAAACATTTAATAAATATAACCTTTAGTAGCTATTATTGTATATGACATCTTAAACATTTAATAAATATAACCTTTAGTAGCTATTATTGTATATGACATCTTAAACATTTAATAAATATAACCTTTAGTAGCTATTATTGTATATGACATCTTAAACATTTAATAAATTTAAACTCCATTAAATACCAACAGGAACGTGAGTTGTAAAACGAGTGATTGGACTGATTGGACAACATGTAGCGTGACGTGTGGAATAGGTTCACGATCTCGTCGTAGATACTACCTGAATCACGATGCTCGCAAAGTTTGTCAGGAAGAGCTGTTGGAACAACGGTCCTGTGTAGAATCCCAAAGCTGTGAGGTAATTCCTATTTCATAGGTTCGACAGTATCCGAACTACGTTATGAATATTTCGTTCATTTCTTCATGTAAAAACAAGCAAACAAAACACAACTGTATGAAAGCAACATAAATGGCTGTATTTGTTATCCAATCGTTAAAATGTTAAGATTAAGGTAAACTCGGTAGATACTAAATCTTAGTTCATAAAAACTCGATTTTTTTGCTGATTATTCTGCTTTTCAAACTTTTTTACAGCAACATTGATCAAATAATTTGCACTCAAAACAAAGAAGGTTATTGTATAAACAGATGAACTCACACACAAACTGTCTAGTGCTTAACTTATCCATAAAAACCTCATATAGAAAATTCCTAGTGATATTTATTGACCAAAACTAATATATTCAAATTCGATAATGTTAGGATAAACATTTAACGAATAAACATTTTAAAACACAACAAACTTATGAAATAACATAGTCAACTAATATGAAGATTTTAGCCCTTTTAGGTGATGATGTGTATTTTAGCATTGTAAGTCTGTAAATTTACTGCTGACCACCAGGGGATCGTTTTAGTGATATGTATATGTGATATAGTGCAAGCCACGATTATTATTCATACAAACACACACATATATATATATATATAACTTGGCTAAGTCGTGGAATGCCATGAGATATTTGAACTTGTAGGGATAAGAATTCAGAAATATTCATTTGGACTTTTGCATAATTGCTAAATTAAACATGTTTAATCGTAAGAAATAACTATGAAATTGGTGTAAAAATAATTTACAAATTTGCAGAAAGAGTATTTAGTTAGCCAATGTATTAAAGTCAGTATCACATCCTAACAAACAAATAAATATAAGAATTTTGAAGAGTGCGTGATAAACTATAGAAAATGCTTTTTTTGTTGCAAGCTGTTAACTTGCGAGCTTATAACGCTACAAAGTGGAACTTGATATTTGCGGTGGGCACAGAATTGTTGGAGATTTCAGTGAAGATCTTTATCAGCAACTTTTCTTTTCAGATGAACTTCCACAATATTAATTTCACAGTAATAATATTACTCTTTAAGTTAGCTTAAATGTTTACTAGTAACACTGATATTGTCTTCCGGTGGGTCAGCAATAAATTTACGAGCTTGCAACGCTAAAATCTGGGGATCGATTCTCGCGGTGGAAAAAGCGGAGATAGCCCATTGTGTCGCTATGCGTTATAAAAACAAAAACAAGATTGTTATTATATTCAAAAATTCATTATACGTGATTATATTCAACTTCAGAATTAATCACATTTTACAATATTATTATATGATATTTTTTAAAAAATTCACTGTCTTAATTCTTCAAGTAAATCCTACATTCCACAGATTTTTTTGTTTTTTTTTAGATGAATCCAAAGTGTTCGGTAATTCAGTGGTCTGAGTGGTCGCCCTGTACCACTTCATGTGGTAAAGGGATAAAGTTCCGCACCCGACTCTATCTGAACCCTTCGGAATCAGACACGTGTAACCAAGATCTGATGCAGAAAACCACTTGCGGAGAAGACAAGCCGCCATGTTTTTCTCAACTTTCAAACGCTAAAGGTAAATAATAATGTTAACTCATCATGATGTACGTTGAGTAAGATAGTCAAATATCTTTCTTTTGTAATATTTGATATAATTTTGGTTCGTAATGTGACTTTTCAAGGCTAGCTTGAAAGTTTTAGTTCACGAAGAACACCATAACCGAATAGGTAAAGTTGATGAACTTTATATTTCTTAAGTTGTCCACACGTAAATTATCTATAAACTTTTACTAAATGATGAAAAAGATGCTTCAGCTCTTTTGTAAAGTTATGAAAAGGGAAATATTTTAACCCTAGTTTTGTGGAACTAAAACACACTTCTAATATGTAATCGTTTTTTATCTTTTCAAAAAAAGCTATTCCAATAATTCCAGAAGTCTGCATTCTGCCAAAGGATGTTGGCCCCTGTCGTGGATTGTTTAAACGTTGGTATTTCGACACCACCAAGCAAGCTTGCATTCAGTTTGTTTACGGTGGTTGCCGTGGCAACAAGAACAATTTTCGTCGCTATAACGACTGCAAAAAAATATGTGAAAATGTGTTGAAAGGTATATCATGAACTTACTTACGTATATAAAATCAGTTTTTCTTAGAGTAAATAATCAGCAAATTTAAGTAATCGAAGCACACTGCTGTGTGTGGTACATAGTCCGGTAACGTTTTTAAAAGAAATGTTATTTTCAACAAAATCCATTATATACATACATAGCCAAAGAACACACAAGTTTCCACCTGTGGATACAAATAAACCACAAATCAGGCATATTAATTAAAGCACATTATCAGACTGGTTTAATGAACCACAAGACAAACTCATTTAATGAGCCCCAAATCAGACTGTTTTAATAAATCGCAAATCATACAGGTTTAATGAACCCCAAATCAGACGGTTTAATGAACCACAAGTCAAAATGATTTAATGAACCACAAGTCAAAATGATTTAATAAACCACAAATCAGGCTGTTTTTAATGAAGCGCAAATCAGGCTGTTTTTAATGAAGCGCAAATCAGACTATGGATACAAGTAACAAAACAATGCAGTTCTTGAACGCTTCTGTTTTTTCTTCTTTATTAGTTTCTTCTACTGGCTTCCTGCCTTCAAAGGTCACTCTTTAGGATGTAATTTTACAGATAATTTATAATAAATAAACTTTGCGATACCACTTTTCAACTAAACATAAATAAGCCGAATTGAATACATATTTTTCAAAATGCACAAGCGTAAAATACAGTCCTCATATAAATCAAATATAGTTTCGCTTTGTTATATTATTTTATCATTTTTCTTCTGCTTAAACTTCATTTTAATTATACTTTTACTTGTTATTATAAACAAGAAGTTTATTTCCCTAATCATTAACAACTTAATACAAAATATACATCTTATCTTATTGTCCTTTTTGGAATTTGTTGTAACAGTTTTTACAGTTGTACAGTTATAATTAACCTTACTCAACTACTGTTACTATTGCTCTATTACTTCTGTCTATTTAAAGTGGTGCCAAAAATAATCAAATATTTTTTATGTTTTAATTTACATGTCCAAGAAGGAAAGCATAAAAATGCTGTTCTTTCAGAATGCTCAAAATACATTAATTAATATATTTGCTAGTGTATGTTTTTTTTGTAGGAAAGTCTAACATAGAATGTATGCAAACTCAGCCTTAATCTTGAATTATCTGTTTCACCACCATAGAATCCATTACAATATACGCGTTCCAAAGACATATTACACTTCTAAAATTGCAATTAAATAAATTATTAATGAAAAATATACATTTGTCATTTTTCTTTATTGTTTTTGTAGTTTTATTATAACCAAATTATATAAACTACAGTTCATTTTCTTTACAACTGAAAATATCTTCCATAGAAAAATATTTTTAAGACTACTTTAAATAGATAAAGACAAAAGGGGCAGAAGTATCGTTATTTGAATAAGGTAAGTTGGAATTGTGCAACGATAAAACTATTACTAGGAATCACAAAAAGGACATGAAAGTAAGTAATAGGGTATGTGTTGTAATAACTTGTTAATAATTATGAATTAACTTAAACGAATTTATTTTTGAGCATTTTAATGTATTCGAATATTATTTTATTTCTTCCAAATTTTGAAATATATTAAGGTTATTTATGTTTAGTTAGAAAGTGGTAGTTGTGATGTTCTTATCATTGTTTATCTTTAAAATTACATCTTGAAGATTTTTCTTGAGTCACGAAAACGGTAGAAAATCTAATAAAGAAGATAAATACAAATTTCTAGGATTGTAGTATTTCTTTACATATATATATTGCGCGCGCTAACACATGCACGCACACATTCAAACTATGATGTGAGATATAAACCTCAATCATTCAAATAAACAGAAGAGGTCCAGATTAAAACAAAAGCTAAAATTTGTACGAATTGCTTTTTTTATATTCGATTGACAGATTATTCAATCGAGGTAACTTGTGAACAAAATTGAAAATGCACAATAAAAAACTTTATTTGGTGGGCGAACAACATTAAAATACTATACATGATTCGGTAGCTTTACTCTGCCATCACCAGGAGTAGAAACATAAATGACAAGCGGGTATCTTTACAAGGGGAGGATTTAACTCATTGTAATCTTTAAGAGTGGTATGAATACTATACATAACACATCAATATTTCTTTCCAAAGCTATATGTATGTTAGTACTAGCTAACCCTTCATTCCTATTTAACAAAGAATTATATACAGCTCACATTTTCAGTTGATTCCTAATATTCAATTCATTTTGAGTCTTAGGTTCGTTTAAAACTATTGTTTCATGCTATTGTATCGAATGACCTGATTGGACAGTGTGTTCAGCAGTGGAGAAATTAACATACTTTATTATGTACATAACCCTTACGTTCATTACAACGATATTGTAAGTTATGTTTTAATTTGACCTATATTAGGTGTGAATGCGATACTTTACAGGTGTTGTTCTTCCCTTTCTATTTATGTCATTCTTTTTCCCCTCCATCTATCTATTTATTGATTCATTATTGTGTTTCTGTTGTATATAATAACGCTGGAACAGAAGTGTAACGTTCTTTAATATTTATTAAACATTAATATGGAATGTTTAATTCATTTGCATTAACAATTATAAAACTGATAATTGAATTGTAATTTTGTGTTTTTCACTTCCAATTCTAAACCTTAATCAAAGTTTTGAAGACTAAAAGTTATGTTCTAAAACATTGATTTTGAAAGTTTAGAACATTAGTTCACACATTGAAAAAGTTTAGACCATTAACACTGTTTCATCTTGTGAAGCATTCTTATTGTGAAAGTTTAACATAGTGGTATTGTTTTACCCTCTGGAACACTTTCGTTTTGAAAGTTCAGAACATCAGTACTGTGTACATTTCTGAAACACACACACACATGGAGTTTAGACTATTCACATTGTTTCACATTCTGAAGCACTGTTATTGTGAAATTTTATAATATTAGTACTGTTTTACCACTTTGTGTGAAAAGTATCTCCGTTATTAAATGCAAATGATAGTACGTAATATTTTATTATTAGAACTTTTGACTGATCAAACGAAATGTACAATGTGCGATTCTTTCTTGTACTCTAGATTCTCTCCACTTTCTGACTCCGTCGTTGCGGTATTATCTGTACAAAACTGGTAACACCGTTACTCATCTTAAAAATAGAGTTCTGTGTGGTGAGTGAAATTATGTTGATAAATGGATGACTTTTGGTTCTGTGTTTTCATATATGAAATTGCGATTTTGCCTTCTACAGCATTCTAAATAGGCTTTCTGGAAATTTATAATTCATTTTGACATGTTTGAACGTTGCACTATACTGTCTTATTTATTTATTATTTATTTGGTATTTTAAGTTTGTGGAATATACATATGAAATATTTTCCGTTAATGTTTTGTAAATTGCCTACATTGCACTATTTTTCTTATGTGCATGAAAAGTAAATATGTTATTGAATATTAATAGTTAAATGTACCATGTATGAATCTATGGCTTCTCGTTTAGATTATATTTAATTTCCAGTTCCTCTGAGCACGCTTACCGCTTTATCTACAAGAACATACGACTCCAGCAACAAGCTCATAGTTGACTGCGAAGTATCAGAATGGTCTGAATTTAGTTCCTGCAGTGCCACCTGTGGAAAGGCACGTAAAGAACGTCGTAGAAGGATTGAGATATATCCACAAAATGGAGGGAAAAGGTGCCCTAATAAGCTTGTACAACGTCGAAAGTGTAGAAACAATCCAAAATGTGGTAAGAATATTACACCTTAGAAAGTAAACAATTTATCAGAATTAAAAAAGAAAAAAACAAACTTTTACCTTCTTTTATTCATGTATCAGAGTTTTTGGTTCAATTTTAAGAAATATTACCGATTTCATTAGTCGCTAATTAATAATTTATTGCACTATAATTATGAGTTTTAGAGCCCTATAATAAAACCTTTTGCACCTGGTTTGAAAGGTAACATATTAAGTGTTTTCTAATCTATTTCGTCTAATTATTTCACTATTAATAACACAGAAAGTGTTACAGTAGCTTTCGATCAAAATGTGGAATTTTATTTACTATTCGCCAGACGGTGTCTCTTGGTCTGTGGTGAACAGATGGAAGGAAATGATTAAAGTACTTTTCTAACTACAATAACTATTTAGTTATTTTTCAACTAAAGCTATAAGAATCCCAAAACTCCTATACACGTTTTACCTATATTTCATGCTGCAAATCCCACGTTGTTTCTCATACTACTCGAAATAATACGCATAAACCTTTCACTTTTCAAACGTACTCGCCATGGTCGTAGGAGATACATCTTAACATCTTTCATACATCCAAAAAAGCTTGTGTAATATATATATATCGGACAACGTCAAAAACAAAAAAAGAACTGAGAACTTTAAAATGAAAACGATAACATTAAAACTAGAGACCACATCCAATGCAAGTTTCACTGTACCGTATTTCATCTCTCCAACTTGTTATTCTTATATGTTTACCATAACATTGTTTGTAATTTGACCTTATACTTTTTCAACAACTACGACGTAGCTGTAATGATTATTTTTATACAAGCTTCTCTTGAGTGGAGTTACTTTTTTGGGTACATTCTATGTTTGAATTATAATACACAAAATAGTATATGGCATTCCGTGTTATAATTATTTTTGTTAAATTCAGTGTTAGTTGTATACGATATTCTTGTGAACTTGATTAGGCAATGAAATAAACAAAAACGATTTTTTGTGATGTAATCCACCATACTGATCTCCATTATGCTGATTTATAATTTCAAGTAAAAACATTTTCATGTTTTTTTTTTCAGGTTGAAAGGTTTGGAGATTAATCGTTCAGTAACATTGTATATATTGTATTATTGTATAGAATATGCTGTGTAATCATATTAGATTATCTGTCTGTAGTTCATGTGAATATTCTATATTCACTATAATAAAAAGGATTAGATTTGTCTCTTATTTTTGCTTCTGGTTGTTTAAGTTATTGTAACTTTATTGTGTTCTGACTACTGACAAAACGAATGTAAGTTATTGTGATTTTGATGTGATTATTATTGACAGACACAAATTTAAAGACGGTATACAGCAAGATGAAATAATATAAAATATGCTGTTTTTGATTTTAGTAATAATGTGAATTGTAGTGTTTATAAGGAAAGCTGACAGTTTTTAACATAAGTAAGTTGATTGAAAATCTATGACATTTTAAAAAGCTGCAAATAAAATGATTCATTTTGACATGAGATATCTTCTTTTAAAATTTTAAACACATTAAGATTAAATTATAATAGATAGAATAAAATGAAACACACACTACAAAAGAGGCGTCTGGATTTCGTTAAATACAGAATTCGTTAAAAATAATTTTAACTTTTGTCACCTGTCTTCAGATATTTTAAGGCCTATCAAAAGAAGGTTTGAATATTTTAGAAATATCTATGTATTATAAGCGCTGAAATACATAAAGATAAATTGTTCTTTTCTCGCTTAATTGCAAATAGTGTTAAAAATACATTTTCATGGGATATTTTTATTCATTATTTGCTAGTGAACACATTAATTACAAGTACGATTTAAAATATCTTTTGGCTGCTCGATAAGTTCAAGAAATCCATAAAATACCAACACATAGTAGCTGCAAAAGAAAGCTAGATTTGAATTCACGAGTAATTTTGAACAACGTGGAGACAGACACTTTACTCATTGTATGCACGACTAAATATTTCTAGATAAAGCCTTAACTTCCATCAGAACTGAGAAAACTAGATTGATATGGATACGCTTATAAAACGGAGAAGGACATGTTAAGTGTCGATAAAAACACTGTTATGTAACACTATCTTGAAATAAGATCCCAAATCCTTAATGTGGACATATAAAATGTTTAACTGTCTAGGTTGCAGTAAAAAGAATTATAAAATATCTTACAAAGCTGACGTAAAAGAGAAATGATGTTAGGCAAAGTTGAAAAGTAAAAGCAGTTTGTTTAAGCGAGAACGCTCGCGTACGCCTGCTGTTTGAAACCCGTCAGCTTATGGATAACCTGATATGACGTAAGAGACCTGTTCATCGTATAGAGGAACCGTGTAACATGAAACCTCATTGTAAGATATTTACTTATTTCAAAATTAGATGCAACTAGAAACGACAGCAAAACTTAAAATCAACTAAAAATGAAATTAGCTATCGACCAAACATGACAAATGATTTAAAACGACTCTTACAATAACTTACATCTATTTACAAAAACGAATGTAAGTTATTGTGATTTCAAGGAATACAACGTTAAAATAATTACACAATAAATAATTATTAAAAACAGAGACTTGCCCTAAAAAAGACTGCATATGTTTTTCAGTGTTCCATGACACCATCTTTAGGATTTTAACGTTGTATTCCTTTTAATTGTAAAAACAAATAAATGTCCGAAAATACTAAGACTTAATCTATCCGGAAATGTTTGGTCGTTAAGTTAGTTTTTTTATTGATCATGAATAGAATTACAAGTCTTAATTCGCCTAGGAATATTGTGTCATTAAACGGTTTCTCTTCATCATGTAATTACATGGTGTAATCCATCTGTGAATACCGTGAGGTTAAACGGTTTCTCTTCATTGTGTAATTACAGGGTGTAATCCATCTGTGAATACCCTGAGGTTAAACGGGTTCTCTTCATTGTGTAATTACAGGGTGTAATCCATCTGTGAATACTGTGAGGTTAAACGGGTTCTCTTCATTGTGTAATTACAGGGTGTAATCCATCTGTGAATACTGTGAGGTTAAACGGGTTCTCTTCATTGTGTAATTACAGGGCGTAATCCATCTGTGAATACCTTGAGGTTAAACGGGTTCTCTTCATTGTGTAATTCCAGGGCGTAATCCATCTGTGAATACCTTGAGGTTAAACGGGTTCTCTTCATTGTGTAATTCCAGGGCGTAATCCATCTGGGAGTATTGTGTCGATAAATGGTTTCTCTTCATCATGTATACAAAGTGCAATCCATCTGGGAATGTTGTATTCAATTAGAATAATTCAAACATACATATATACACACACATAGGTATTTGTTCTTCGGAGACAAGAAACGCAAATTACTCAAAACTTGTTATATAATTAAATCTCATATTCGAATGTAATCCACAATGTAGGCCTTCCGATCAATAATATTTATATATTACAATTACAAAATCATAAACTTGCTCTAACTGAATACATCTTTCTTATACTATTCGCCGTGTAATCATAAAGCTTCATTTGCTACCTTTTGTCTTTACTGAAACTGGGAAACAAACTTACGTAAGTTATTTAGAACTGACCTACTTTAGTTGTTTTTAGAGCAATACTAACTCTGTTTTGTTTAGTCCTTCAGTCAAGTACATGGGAATATACCTTAATCCCAAGATGCTATATAAGATGAAGTCTGTAATAAAGAATGGAATTCATCAAGCAAATTATCATTCCATGACTTCATAAATGACAAATTATCATTCCATGAGTTCATAAATGACAAATTATCATTCCATGAGTTCATAAATGACAAATTATTATCATATGTATTCATAAATAACAAATCCTCATGTAATAATAATTTGTCATTTATGAACTCATGGAATGATAATTTGTCATTTATGAAGTCATGGAATGATAATTTGTCATTTATGAACTCATGGAATGATAATTTGTCATTTATGAAGTCATGGAATGATAATTTGTTATTTATGAAATCATTACATGAGTTCATAAATAACAAATTATCATCATATGTATTCATAAATAACAAATCATTATTACATGAGTTCATAAATGACAAATTATCATTCCATGATTTCATAAATAACAAATTATCATTACATGAGTTCATAAATAACAAATTATCATTATATGTATTCATAAATAAGAAATCATTATTACATGAGTTCATAAATAACAAATTATCATTACATGAGTTCATAAATAACAAATTATTATCATTACATGAGTTCATAAATAACAAATTATTATTATTACATGAGTTCATAAGCAGCAAATTCTATTTTCTCTCTCCATTTTTACTTTCTATCATAGTTGTGAGACGATGTTTGTTTGTAGTTACGCACAAAGCTACACAATGGGCTATCTGTGATGTGTCCACCACAGGTATCAATAACTTACTTTTAGCATTGTAAGTCCACAGACTTACAGCTGACCCACTGGGGGTACGAGACGACATCACCATAGTTGACTTGCCAATGAGCTAAAAAATTGTGATGTCGTGTTATGTTAAAAATAAGCACCCATTATAAAGCATGTCTACATTACAGGAGGATTAGGGTAAATGTGGACCTTCCCTGACGTTTCACGTTTAAGGTAATTTTTCAAGGTCATTTAGGTCAAATAAGCTTAATTTTGGGTAATACTGAAATAACTGCACAACTAAAAGTTCCTCAGAAAAACGAAGAAAATAGTAATTAAATCATTAAAAAGACAATGGTAATTAGGTTAACAGATGACCTAATTAAGTCAGTATGTCATAGTTTTAAGCGCATATCTACCGGCTTTTTCTGCTTAACTTGGCATCAGTTTGATACGTAAATAGCTTTATAATGCGTACAGGTGAATTTTATGTTCAAATAATTAGTAAAATATATTTAATATAACTATCTACATGCAGAAAAGATAAGAATATTCTTTAAGTTCGGAAATTGGTTTTATGTTGAAAGCACTCTACATGAGTAAAATAACATTGTTCTTCTTTCGTGATTTTCTTTGAACAGTTAGATATTTTTGAGCTTTTTCCACATTGAAGGTTTGAGGAGTACATTGGTAAAACCCACATATAAACACAATAACGCCATTAAACATATGTAGTATACATTTAATAACGCCCTCATTCTTATATGTGGGTTTCAGGCATTTGCTCCTCATTTAATATTCCTGAATAATCTGATTTCTTTGGACATTACGGTATTAATATATTACACAAAATCTTTATTAAAGTTAATATATAAATATTGTCACACGAGGTCTAGAAGTTCAAATATGATTGATATGATATGTGTTTTCATAAAAATGTGTTCAGTGATGCATGACCAGCGCACTGTAGTGTTAAGCTAAAGAATGATACAGCTTACTATACTCAGTGCTATACTGGGAAGAATATTGAAAACACAATGGGATTGTTAAGCCAGAGCTTTGTGATACCAGCTGAACATATTTCATTACAGGCTAATAACAAAGGTGAGGTCGTTACAGTGTTCTCAGTGAAAACGTTATGCTACTTTAGAATCTAAAAAAAGAAAAGAAATGCAATATCTCTTCTTACTTTTCTCGTTCTGGGATTAATTTAAATTAATCATATGCAGACCAACCTGTGCTTTGTTAAATGTACGACAAAAGTGCAGAATATACATATTTGGAAATTCTCAAAACAGTATCAAAATGTGGTTTTTTTTAGATCATCGTTTGTTTGAGTCAAACAATAACCCATAACCATCGCTATTTAAACGGGGCACGATCGACGACGAAGGAAGTAGTTCTAGGGAAGTACCGGTCCTGGAACATCGTTCTTCGATAGTGTGGTTAACTGTGGTGAATATATGCATAGCTTCGTTTCGTAAGGTGCAAGTTTATGATTTTCTTTTAAGATATTCCTATATTACGTCTTTAAGCCGGCAAAGCATTGGACTCAATAGGTCTAAATGTTTTATCACAAATTGTATTGACATATTGATTTTACCTCTTCATTAGCTTTTGGTGTTTAACACCATAACATTAATTTAGTTTCACATTACATAAAAATAGTATTTCATATCGACTTTTGAGAGAACGAATCACCTTTTTCAAGTATATACAAATTCAAGATTGCAAGTATCAGTAACAGGTTGTCGTACTTATTTAGATGTGGTATTCAACAGGTAAGGTGGATAGGCCGGAACAATTAAAGTTTCAATAAAAAACGTTTGCAGAGTGCATCTGAATTAGAGGCAACAGAATCAAGGAAACAATCTAGACATGAAAATACTTCACTAGAAACAAAACGCTTTATTGATCTCTAAACTCGTATGTTAACATGAACACTTATTTAACGGAAATGTGCACAAGACAAAAGATACTCGCACTCTGTCAAGAGGTTAATATTTAAACTTCGACCTGTGTAACCTAAGGATAACCTAAATTATCACCAACACTGTTGGCCATTCTTAATAAGAAAAAAAAGGAAGATAAAGTATACGGTAATTCTTCAAGTGACGAATGTGGGACCTAGCATTTTGAGAGGTTTTGATGAGGCGTAATATACATGCAGCTATACAATCTTATACTGAATACAATCCTGTATGTTTGTAATTAAGCACAAAGCTACACAGTGGGCTATCTGTGCTCTGCCCACCACGGGTATCGAAACCCGGATTCTAGTGTTGAAGGTCAGCAGACATACTACTGTGCCACTGAAGGGCGAATACAGTCCTGAGCAAGAATGGTTCTGGACCAGAACCGCCTAAATGTTAGTTATGTGTAGCTATTTAATTTTCCTTTCTTATTGTTGTTTAAAATATAAATAAGCTAGCAGTTTCGACAGACATCACGTGCCTTGTCTTTGTTTGGTAAAAAACCGTTTTCTCTTGTGTGAGTTTGACTTAGTCTCGCTCTGCATTGAAAATCTACCAATCGTTTGTTTTTGCAGTGTTCATTCCCATCTGTCGGTTTCGGAAAGGCAGAACTGAAAAACTATTTTAATGAATTTCTGATTTGAAATCCGTAATGGATTATTGAATAATGTATTCAAAATCTAGCAAGATTTTGTCACGGATTTCAACCTAAAAATCTTCACGCGTTTTCGATTCGTATCTTCAGTTTATACGTCAATATACATTCAATTTATTTATGATAATATAGAGATGCAACTAAATCTAATTAACTAGATCGCACACCAGGACGAGAGGTATGACTGATCGAGTAGATGATCGCCAACTCTTGGGCTATTCTTGTCTGACGGCTCCAAAGTGCGAAGCGCGTTTTTGCAGCAACAGACCGCGAACCATGAACGTTCGGATTTACAGTCAGAGCACTTTAACTACTAGACGTTGAAGTAGATGTAAATCGAAAGGTTTTGAGTATAATAATATGAATAAGGTATTATTATAACACAGGTAAAAAGTTACAAAGTATTATGCATAAACATTGTGTTGAAATATCTCTTCTGATAACGCTGTTAGATATAAAAGGCTTTGTAGAGAACATGTTAAAAATATATACCCAGGTGAAGAAATGCCCCCTTACATCGTATTTAGTGAAATACGTACATCGTATTTAGGTTAAAACGGCCCAGTGGATAAAACACTCAACTCATAAGTGCGAGTCGCGGGATCAAAACCCGTTGCCGAACATATTCTCCTTTTTAGTCCGAAGGGCGGGCGTTATAATGCGACAATCAATCTCAATATTCGTTGGTAAATAGTTGCTCAAGAGTTGGCGGTGGGTGGTGTTGATTAACTACTTTTCTTATAGCTAATCTCTTCAAAATTAGAGATGGCTAGCGCTGATAGCCCTCGAGTAGCTTATCACGAAATTCAACGAACAAACAAACAATTTGTCACTAGAATTAATAACTTATATTACTGTGAGCCACTATTCTAAAATACTTTAGATGCTCATAAACTGTGCAAAGAATAATAAAAATAAACTAAAATTTTGGGCTGTAACAAAATTAGATTAAGCAATAGATAAAATCAGAATTAATTTTTTTAGCATATTCAACCTTTTGTTTTTGTTCGATAAATGTAATAAAATCATTACACTACTTTAAAACATATTTCTAAACATTCTTGCAACACCACTAATATAAAACGTTTACCAATAAACTTACGGTCACAAGATATTCTTGTGTTATCTTAGGAAATTATATATTTCTACCAACCACACAAAACTAGGAGTTAGACTGTAATACTGAGCCTTGTATTTCTGTTATGCTCTTGAATTCTAATTTCTTGTTTGTTTACGGCGCTCGACTCGCAATCTGCGGGTTCGAATTCTCGATCCACCAAACATGCTTGCCCTTTCAGCTGTGGGGTCGTTATAATGTGACGGTTAATACCACTATTCGTTGGTAAAAGAGTAGCCCAAGAGTTTTCTTCCGTCAAGTCTTTCACTGCTAAATTATGAACAGCTAGCGCAGATAGCTCTCATGTAGCGTTTGTCAAAACAAACCAAACCACAACTTTTGTTTGTCTAAAGTATTGAATTCTGTATTCATAGGGAAGAGAATGATGGTGTTTTCTCCTCTTCATTGAGTCTCTGGCAATTTTGTGCGAACTAGTTCTGAGGTTTTTTTAGAGCAAAGCCACATTGGGTATTTGCTATGTCGAACCCTGGAATTTTGCGTTTTTAGTACGTAAATTCACCGCTGATCCATTGGGGGGGGGGCAAATAATTGTAATCGTATTGTGTCTTCTAAATAATATTCTGAGTTTTTGTTATCTTTGTATTCTCTGTGTGTTTTTACAAACACCTCTGACATAGTAAATCTGGTTGTATTTGTTTGTTTGTAATTAAGCACAAAGCTAAACAATGGGCAACCTATGCTCTGCCCACCACGGGTATCTAATCCCGGTTTCTAGCGCTGGAAGCCCACAGACATATCGCTGTGCCACTGGGGGAGGATGATATGGTTTTATGTCTGTAATTTTCTTTCTGTTTGCTCTCGGTGTTCATCTTCTTTATCAAGTGTTCCGGGTATATATTGTTAAGATGGTTGTAATGATGCATTTTTCTTCCTGGTATTTATTGTTACGATGGGTTGTAATGATGCGTTTTTATTCCATCCTCTTAGCTTCTCTGGTATTACAAATCTTGAAATAAAGCAGTCTATGACTCCTGTCTTTACTTTGTTGGGGTGGTGTAATTTATAGTCGAGGTAATTATCCTTAGTTGTGTTTCCTGGATACTCCTGTAGTGACTGATTTATTTGTCTTGGTTATCCTAATATCAAGGAATTGGAGTTTGTTAACTTTTTTTTTCATTTACATCGGGTTTTGCATCCTGGGATATTGTTTGTTCAGGTGGTTCGTGAAATTCTTGAATCTTTTCTGTAGTGTTTGACCAAAATACGAATGTATGATCGACATAGCTGAGCTAAACATTGAAGAGTAAAGCGGGTGTCTTAAGGGTGTTAACTTCGAAGGGTTCCATGGATAGGTTACTGAGTATTGGTAAATACCTCAAGTACAAATCACCTAAACAGTATAAAGATAGGTATCGTAGACTGCATAGTTTCAAGAATGAATACGATATGTCTTACCGAATAAGCTGGAAGAAAAACACATCACTGCAACCTTCCTCAAGAATGGATATCTGGAACACTCGATAAAGAAGTAAACAAAGAAGGTAAACACCGAGAATAAATAGAAGTAAAAGAAATGTACAAACACTCAACCGTATTCCTTGATGTCAGAGTTCTCTTTGAAAACACAGAATATGTGCAAACAGAAGTTACGACACAATACAATTTAGTACGCACCAAACCACCTGAAGACCAAATAGAGAGGACAAACATCTCCTGTGAAAGTGTATTTCAATACATTGAAGAAACAGCAATACCAAGAAAAATGATAATTAAGGAGCAGAATAGAAATAGAAGACCCTGTAACACCGATCTATCTATTTGCAATAGCCCGTCATGCCAAAGAAGAAGACCATACAATAGATTGAAGAATGCTGAAATAGCAGGATACGAATCACACTTGGGAAAAGAAAAGATAAAAATGCTTTCTACATCCACCTTGAAAAGGATCAAATAGTTAACTGATTCAAGTCCTAATGGAAAAGGGGGAGAGCTCAGATGAATGGATAACACCCAAGACTTCCATCAAGGAAACCCAGTATCGAATCCCGGCCCACTGCAAATACAGAACATTGTCCTCATCAGGACTTCTATGATGACAGCAATAGATCAGCAGCCGACACGTACGATGAAACTACTTAGTAATTAACATTTAGTTACTAAAAAGTTAATAATTAGGCTTAGGTGGCAGTTTAGGCTACTAACCATGACAATGACTATTACTGTAAATAATTTATAAAATAACTATACAGCATGTAGTGGCATCATTTACTGAATGTGGTTTTCTGCAATAATAATATATATACTTATAAATCATGTAAATTATTCGACGTCATCATGATATAACAGAAACAAAATGCTATATTATTTCTTTTTAAAATATATTAAAATTCAAAATTGAACTTATGGGTGAAATATTAAATCGGATTCTGTTCGAAAAAAAAATCTCCAAAGTAGCCTCTGTTTAAGTGAAAAAAAAATAATGTACTTTAAAATTCATAATTTTAATAACAGAGAAGTTATCTGAATATATGAAATTTAAAACTGTTAATGCTTTCTTCTATATCGGAGCTGTGACGTTCCATTAAACATCATAAACAGTTCTCTAAATTATCATTCGCTACGAATAACTCGGATTAACTATATATATATATATAGAATGACCTTCTCAAAAGATTACGACAGAAACTTTGATGTCTAGCAGAATATTTTAGAACCTGCATATATTGTACGACACACCACAGGTAACATCGAACATCTGAAACCACTAGCTAACCAAACCAAACTTTGACAATTGTTAGCCGAGTTCAGGGTTCGTAGTTTCACTTAAAACACACCAGTCGTCGTAACCTCCAAGATTCAAGAACTTGCATATATTGTACGACACACCACAGGTAACATCGAACATTTGAAACCACTAGCTAGCTAGCTTCTATTACATCACACTGCTTAGTTTCTATCAGGCACTACCAACACAGTCTTGCACTCTCGTAGCAATGTGTAATGTATACTGAACAACTCTACAGCTCACACACTCAACTTGTGACTACAGGATGTATTGGTTTTTTATCACTAAAAGTCACAAAGAATTATCGTATGTATGATCACCACACTATAAATGTTACAGTAAGTTCCTGATGATCTGTTTTACTAGTCTTCAGAAGATAAATATACATAAGTTTAAGTAAATACAATGTTGTCACGTAACTAATGTGAAACGTTATGTGTATAATACACCGTAAGAATTAATAAAATTTAACGTGCACTAAGAAACCAATTTAGAATGAATACTGAATGACAAATTATACGAAAAACATTTATTGATACGAGGAGTAAAGGTTTCACCTTCCTTCCCAGTAGTTTTCTTTACCAAAATAAAAACTCCGTTATTAATAATATTTCCAATATCAATGAATAGATTTATATTCCACTGGTCAATTATATGAATAATATTCCTTTCTCAAAGGTTTTCTTGAACACACAAGATAAAACTTACTAGAGGATAAAAAAATTTAACCGATTATTTACACGTTTGCTTTTTTAAAAATGCCATACAAACAGCTATATATTACGGAATGTTTTATTAACTGTCCCGCGAAGCTGTGACCTGTAACCAATTAAGGCCTGATGTGACAATATGGATATGTAATTCTCAGAAAATAGTGTACCTATGATAAAATAGATTTTAAAACAAAAGAGGTGGACCTTTACACTCCCGTCACACAAACATGCTCGCCCTTTCAGCCGTGGGGGCGTTATAATGTGACGGTCAATCCCACTATTCGTTGGTAAAAGAGTAGCCCAAGAGTTGGCGGTGGGTGGTGATGGCTAGCTGCCTTCCCTCTAGTCTTACACTGCTAAATTAGGGACGGCTAGCCCAGATAGCCCTCATGTAGCTTTGCGCGAAATTCGTAACAAACCAAACCAAACTTTGACAATTCTTAGCCGAGTTCAGGGTTCGTAGTTTCACTTAAAACACACCAGTCGTCGTAACCTCCAAGATTCAACTACATATTTCCTAGAACAAGAAACCAGAACAAAGCACTTCAATACCCACCTAAATATACTCAGTAATCATATTTTCAAGCTGTATTTCATCTATCTCGATAACTCAATGATAAGAAAAACTGCCAGAAAGTAGCCTGTACAGAATGTTAATCGAGCAAAAAACGACAGAGAAAAGTAGTTTCTTATATTACAGATATAACTCACAGACAGACAGACATGCAAGTGTGTGCATGCGCTTGCGCAGGTGTGTGTGTCTGTACGTGTGACCGCCATAGCTCCAAGAGAAAATAACCTACAAATCTGAAATTTTGCACCCATACTAAGTGGACCCATCTTTTTAATGCGCATCTTTTTAATGAAGCAAGCTAGCGAAAAACCACATAGAAAAAAGTTATTCCTGATATTACAAATTATAGATATAAATCACAGACAGACAGACATGCACGTGTGTGCGTGCGCATTTTTTTTTTAATGAAGCAATCTAGCGAAAACCACATAGAAACGAGGTGGTTCCTCGTATAACAAGTTCTTATATATAGACATGCCAGTGCGTTGCGGAACAATGCGTTCTAACAATGGCTTTTATATCATGTTGCTTGGGAATAAATGTATAACCTAATGTTGTTGTTAAGAATCTAACAAGAATCTAAGTATAAAATGAAATGTATAAACTATAAAATAAAAAAAAATGTTTTCTAATTTAGAGGCTCCGTTAATTAAAGAGGTTTGTTTTTATTATTTAAGTTTAAAATCGGAGGACAAGCCAGAGGGAAGGTTACCTTTATAAACAGGCTACATCTCGTAAAGAACAAAAGTACATAGGTTATACTTTTATGCTAAAATGGGTTCAGAATACACACACTGACATAGTCATCTAGAATAAATGAACCTAATAACCCGAGCGAAGCCGGGTACTTTCGCTAGTATTAACTAACGATAAAGTAATATTTTTTTTTACTGTTCCAGTCGTACATATTTCTTGTTCACTAAACTCAATCCTTACTTCAGAACAATCCTAAGCATTTTTTTCTTCAGTTTTCAATGTAACTAGAGTCGCATTTTCTTTCAACAATGTCATCCATTTTCTCTAATATATCAAGACTGAGTTAATTCAAGCTGTTTTATATATAAGTTCCTTAGTCATTGCCTTACCTTCCATACTCCACAGCTAGTAATTGAATTGCAATAATCCAGAAGTGCTTTTGTTCCAAGTGGCAATCACTAAATATCCTCTTATTCAAGTTGATGTTTGATGTAATTCAGCTGTTCTATGAAGTACTAGATTTCATCGTTAATTGACTCATGCAATAGAGAGTAACACACAGGGCTACATTTACTCATGACCTAATCACGATTCAGCATGTTCTGAGTAAGAATTTTGGATAAACTTTAAATTTTGGAAAAATGAAATATATACTATAGGAGAATGGGTTATGTGGTACTTGCATACTACACATGTAACATCTGTACTACGATGTTTTGGTATTAATTTCACAGTTGTATCCAGAGCTTGAAATAATTGTTCCTTTTTCGTCAAAATCCACACAGGCTGGTTCAGTTATTTTAGAATACAATTTGACAAGACATATTATTCTTCCAGCTCTGTTATTACAATACAATCAGTAATAAATTCACTTACGTTACACTTTTGATTATCACAGTTCCATCCAGAGCTTTAAATAATTGTCTCTTTTTTGTCAAAAGTCCACACAGGTTTGTTCAATTACTTTAGAACACAACTGACAACACAAATTATTTTCTCTACTCTTTTGTTACAATACAATCTGTGATAATTTTACGTAAAAAACGCCAGTATGAGCTCTTTACGGCTAAGCTCAAAAACACGCAGACTATCTCTATATCTTTTACTAACTTAACTTGAACTATATTTTGCGTGCGTATTTATAAATAGCCCAACTTAGGCCTAGATATATCCACACACTACGAGATATTATGATGTAATAATACTCGAGAAAAACTTAGAAGGTTCTAGTAGCATGATGCAAGCGCCAAATCACAACAATGGAACTACATAACATATAATACGTAAACAAATCTTCGATAAACTATCACTTCTAAAAATAATTAACTTTAACATTCGTGCTATACCTAAACTATCTGAATCATAACACTCGCATTAACTCAAACAGTCATGTGTATCGAAAACCCAGAGCCCAGACTTCTGCATTTTTAAAATTCTGATACAATCTTTGGAGTTAAGTCACGTTGTTACAAACATGATCCACAGAACAAATTCAAGGAAGTCAATTGAAGTAATACGAAAATTAAAAACATAAAATCAACTGGAAATCAGCCAAATTAATACATAACATTAGAAATTATATCAAAAGAAGAATTGTGGAAAGTTCGTTAATTCAGTGGTTGCCAAACTTCAACGCATCTGAAAGTCATTTTCAGTTGAACTCCTTTCTGATGCGTCCCGGCATGGCGAGGTGGTTACGGCACAGGGCGTGCAATATAAGGGTCGCGGGTTCGAATCTCCGTCTCACCAAATATGCTCGCTCTTTTAGCCATGGAGGGCGTTATAATGTGACGGTCAATCCTACTATTCGTTGCTAACAAAGTAGCCCAAGAGTCGGCGGTGATGACTAGCTGAGCCCTCTAGTCTTTCACTGCTAAATTAGGGACGGTTAGTGTAGGTATTCCTCGTGTAGCTTCGCGCTAAATTCAGAACAAACCAAAATCTTTCTGAAGTCATATGCTGTTAAGGGGCTTGGAACTTCTGTTATAAAATCAACAGTGTATGCGTTTCTCTCAACAACCAATCGTTGGACTGAAAAGGACAGGTGAAAGTTTCGAAACTGGTGTTGTTCCATTATTGTGGATTTAAACTTCCTTTAAGATAGTTGTATTCAATTGAAGCTATGTTTTAAATCCGTTTTTATTTATTCTACATGTAGATAAAAAGAGATTTTTGGCGGTTAATTTTGGATTAACTTTATTGGATAGAGTATCTTAGACAAGAAGAAATGAATGTATAGAAAGTCAGTTATCTATTTCATCATTTTAGAGCGAAAGGGCCAATATCTAATTTGAACCACTCTTATCGAACTCTGGAATCTCTATTTTTCTTATTAACATGTCATAATAATAAAAACCGAGTGTCAGTCGGTCACATTCGATATCTCCGAATTTTGTGAGTTACACGAGTCCAATGATACTTTTTCTTTATTAAACTTCCTCTTTTGATTGCCCGTTCCCGTGTTAATTGAATTCAATCGCTAACGTAGGCGTAAATAGCTCCTAAATTTCGGCACTTTTTCTGCTATATAAAAGTCTGTCAAAGAGGGAGTTTTTATACCAAGAATATATTTAGCACAGAGTGAAATTAATTTGCCGTTTGTTGTGAAGAGAAGTTTTCAACGATGATCGAGTATTCACAAGAAATGTAGTTTTAAGAACACTATTGGAATAATGCAATTGATGTGATTAGAAAATAACTGTGATCAATGAATGCTGGGACAATGATCGATGCTGGGAAGGACACTCTTTAGGAAAAGGAGATATTACTCATGATAGACTTTGGTTTCCTGAAACTTGTGAGTGAGCAAATTCAGTTTGTTTTTTATGGTTATGGTTGAGTTTATCGTTCACTTGTTATTTCCTTCTATAGTTTAGTTTATCTATGGATTTTTAGTTGTATTAAAACGCTAACGCACCTTCTAAATTGTATTTTGAGTAAATATATGTGTGTGTATGATGTGATGAAACTGACACCAGCTTCCCCAGCGGTGACGTACAGATACTATTAATATAGCAGAAGAATATGTAAATTTATGATCACATGAGATTGTACTCTCGTAACCTACTATGTGAATAGATACCCTGCCTTCACCAAGAGAGAGAAAAAGAGTCACGAGGTAGTTATTGAAGGGTATATTTATTGCTATTTGTCACTCGATATTGTTATCGATATGGAAAGTATTGTTTGAATGTTGTAATTGCTGTATTTTTATTTTTGGAATTAATTTCTTTTCTTTCTGGTTCTTCTTCCTGGTTCCATCATTATTGATTTATTAATATTCACGATACATTATATATTATTATTGGTATGAAGTCCTGGCTAGGCATTTGTTTATCAACTGAATTAAATTTATTTTTAAATCTTGTTATCGTGAGTAAATTTGTTTTGTTGTTGAACCCTGATTGTAGCGGCATGTTAATTTTAGACCGTTCCCAGCAAGACGGCCCTTTATTTTTCCTATGGCTGTTTACGATCTGCAAAATTGATTGGAGGATTCAAATTTGGTAGGCTTTGGTTTCCCGCCATTTTTGACGGGCTTTTATACCAGTTTGCATATAAATTAGAACACATAATTACAGTTCTGACAAAAGCTGACTACCCAGCAATCCAAGTAGTTTATTCATATTTAACTATTAAAAAATATAACTAATAGCAAGATCTTTAGTGTTTAAATATACCTTTTGTACATTGAAAAGTAGTTAATCATTACTAATTTGTAAATAATTGTTTTAATTTTGTTTACTTACAGTTTGATATTCCTGTGTAAAGCTTCCATAATCCTTTGACTTTTTGAAGATGAAACTGTCATTTTGTTTGAAGTGATTTTTTTTCGAGTAGAAATAATTTTTCATGTTATTCTTAAAGTTTAAAATAAAAGTATATTGCTTCTACTTTCTTAATGATCTTGTTTACTATTCATAATATGCAATATGTTTACATATGATTGCTATATCAAAGCTTATCAGAATATCTTTCGTAACGTTTTTTATTGTTAATTACCATTCACGTAATTTTAAACAAATACTCTTAAACCCAACGCCTGATTCATGAATTTGTAAATTTTCTTAGGATCATTTACTCTCCCGCTTAGAATTCTTGCAGATAAATTATCGATAACTTCAGACGAAAACTCGATGCAAGAGTAGAGAATAATGTACATTTCCCATAATGCCTCAAATAAGCTATTTGATATTTAAACTGACGTCTATGTTTCTCGTGTAACATGTGGGTCTACCTATTATAAATTCTAAGCTAATTTTAACAACTAACTTTACATTTAACTAAATAGCCGTTAAAACGAACTCTTTTGTTTTAGTACAGATTTTACATACGGTTATTATCCATTCGTTTGAGAGACTGTGAAATTGAACGCTAAAATGTTGTGGAAATGGCGTTGGATTTTACTTTGTTTGAAGGCTAAAGCATATACTACACTATTAAGACGCATTCCATAACTTTAGCCAATAATACAGCTGAATAGTCTTACTTTCTTTCGCAGAAATGCCGAAACTACCATTAGGAAAGATTTGTTCGTCTGTTTCGGATATTCGCGCGAAAATACATAAGAACTATGAGCTCTCGCCGACCCTAATTATGAAATTACCTAGGCAACAGCACCCACCGATAAATATTGAGCTATTTTTATCGAGAAGTGGAGTTTGACTGTCACTCTAATAATGTGCCCACAGCCTGAAAGTACGGAGCACTATTTTACGGCAACGTAATGCGAACCATGAGCCTTCGGACCCCCAGCCCTACACATTAACCATTAGGGCAAGCTCAGCGCCATTACAAAATGATTTCTCGCTTTGGGATAAGATTTACTACATACGTAAGCTTTTTTTTTTTAGTATATTCGGTAGTGGTTGGTTAGATATTTGAATATCTTATATCTAACCTTAGAGTAGCATAATTAATTCTGTGATCTAGAATAAAAACGTGTATATTCCTAGATCTCTGCGGATTTTATTTAAAAATGTACATCTAAAGACATTATTTTTAATAAAGTATTAAATAGCACATGAATTACTTAATTACTTTTTTATACGTTTTTTATCATTCTATTTGATTCAGTGGACATAAGACGGCTCAAATTACAGAATAATTATATTCAGAATTATGATACATTCTAGATCATTAGTCATTAGGTCATAGGTCATTAGTCGCGTAAGTCAAAACATAACTATTATAGTATTGATGACTGACATTATTACTTTTATCCAGTTAAAAACATTTCTTATACTCATCATGAATGTACTACAGCTGCGATACCGGAGAAAGAAAAGATATATCTGATGCTAACTTAACTTCATTTGTAGTGTCTGAGGCAAATCCCTTTAGTACATTCATGATGAGTATAAGAAATGGCTTTGTTAATTACGTTATTGGTTGTTTAAAAAAAAGACTAGATGCAAATAGTTTGTATTTTACAAAATGATTCAAAAAACTATATATTATTGCAGACAATAACGGCATTCTCTGTTCAAACCTAAGCAGACCTTCTAGGCATGTTACCACTGTATAAGCAAATACATATAAATATATAAATCAAAGTCGAGCTAACTGCAGATGTTTTTTTTTTTACCCCATATCGCTTACTTTGTCTATAGTGGATTCGAAATCAGAGGAATGAGGAAAAGAACACCTGCAGTTGGCATGATTTTTATTACAAAGTTTGACGCCTATTGATTCCAAAGTTTTTGGCGCTTAGACAGTAAGACTTAAATCAAAGAATCCGTTTGTTTGTCTTTTGCGCAAAAGTACACAATAGTATCTACGCTGTGTTCTCCGCGGGTAATCTAATCCCGAAGTTTAGCATTATAAGAGTTGAAGCTTACCGTTAAGCTACTCGGAGACAAGTCAGTGCCATCTACCCTATGTGTGTAGGAATTTTGAATGCAAGGATTACTCTTTATCACGATTTGTTTGTTTGAAGTTATGCATAAAGCTACATAATGGGCTATCTGTGCTCTGCCCACCACGGGTATCGAAACCCGGTTTCTAGCGTTGTAAGTTCGCAGACATATCGCTGTGCCACTGGGGGGGGGGGCTTTATCACGAAAGCTAGTTTTATGAAAAACAGACGTTCAACAAGCATATAACAATTAATCTTTTTGTCTAGTAAACACAATATAAAATTCGATTACTCATAGCAGTAAAAGAAACTAGAAAAAAAAAGGCTTTACATGTAAGTATAAACTATTATTTGCGGCCCCATCTGGTAAATATACATGAGATTAATTTAAATTATAGTTTTAATTTTTCCAACTGAGAGTGGAAAGTTTGCAGCTAAGTTTCATTATAGATTTTAATTAATGTTTATATCGGTATAAGAATAACTTCAATTCTTCAAAAGTATATTGATATTTCTGATTTTGCCAATAGATGGTGCTATACGCTGTTTTCCTCTTTGCAGTGTATTCCATTAATTTTTACTGTTCTAGGACAAATTTTATTAATATATAAGTACATTATGTATGTAGAATGGTTCTCTTTAAAATGTTTAATTAACTCAAGTGATTTTTTTTTGTTTCTTTACTACTCTTTACACTCAGACACCTTTAGTTAATCTTCTTATATAGTATTTAATATACTGTTTGATTGATTTGTGGTTAATCTTGTCATATAGTATTTAATATACTGTTTGATTGATTTGTGGTTAATCTTGTTATATAGTATTTAATATACTGTTTGATTGATTTGTGGTTAATCTTGTTATATAGTATTGAATATACTGTTTGATTGATTTATGGTTTATCTTGTTATATAGTATTTAATATACTGTTTGATTAATTTGTGGTTAATCTTGTTATATAATATTTAATATACTGTTTGATTAATTTGTGGTTAATCTTGTTATATAATATTTAATATACTGTTTGATTAATTTGTGGTTAATCTTGTTATATTTAATTTATTGTGGTAATCCTGAACTTATGCAAACTGTTTCGTCTCTTTATATTAACGTACTTAAAATGAAACGAAATAATAACCTTAATACTAATTGTTTATTTAAAGTTGGATATTTCTTTTATCTGAAGGTTATATATATGTAAAAGTTAACATATACGATAGAAACATGATTTTCAGTTTCTACTTTATGATTTACCTTCTCCAAATACTGTTGTTTCATTTAACTTAATCAACGGAGCTGTTAGATCACTGCTTAAAAAAAATAATTTTTGTTCACATTTTTTATGTTTTATAACTTGCAATTCTTAATCGGAAAAGTAAAATTTAATGGATATTGTAGTTAGGATATCATTAAATTATATGGACTTTTTATAACAAATAAAACTTTGTATTAAATTAATTTTCCTTGAACAACCTACCTAGGTGGCTGTAAAAAAAAGTTTTAAAAATCAAAGTGCGCTTGCTGAAATCCGTCGTTCTTTCCTCGCGGCACACAGAGAATAGATAGTTTATTGTGTAGCTTTTCGTTAAGAAGACTGTAATAGCAGAGTGTGCTCATTTTCAAGATCATCTAATATATATATATATATATATAGCTTAGTATGTACAATGTACTAGTATAATTGTTTTCTATATGCTATTAATTTAAAAAGAGGCAACGACATAGCTTGGTAGCCTCAAAAACATCGTTTGTTTTACTTCGTATGACTTCGGGTGGTAATCAAAACACACGGTTGTGTGTCGTGCGGCCAAAACAACTTGTTTCAGGACATACTGTGCGTCATTAACAGGAGTGACACGGTTGTGTGTCGTGCGGCCAAAACAACTTGTTTCAGGACATACTGTGCGTCATTAACAGGAGTGACACGGTTGTGTGTCGTGAGGCCAAAACAACTTGTTTCAGGACATACTGTGCGTCATTAACAGGAGTGACACGGTTGTGTGTCGTGCGGCCAAAACAACTTGTTTCTGGACATACTTTATGTCATTAACAGGAGTGATAGCGATTTTCCACTTTCTGTATCTAAACTAACACATATTTTCAGTGGATATGCTCTATTGTACTCTTACTTCCCATACCAAATTTCAATACAATCCATTAAGAAATACCTGAAATATAACATCTCGAATTTTGATTGAATTTCTTCCTATTCTTTTTCTTCGCACCAAAAGTACAGGAACTTTATTTGATAGAAAACTTGGTACACTGATAGATCTTTTCATCCTATAATTAGCTGTCTAATTTGGTCTAAGTATAAGTCACATGTGCAAAGTTATTCAACAAAAACAGCTCAAATTTAACGAACGTTTTGCGCACGCCTACGCAAAAAGTCAGTTGAGCTATCGGTCTAATATTTTACTACAGTAAAATGAGTATGTATAGGTAAGCAGTTTCTAGCTCAAGTTTTCAAAAGAATCATAAAAGTGGACGGTTATTATTGATTACTGATTGCCAACATTTCAGCACAAATTTAGTAAATTTTATGAAATTATCCTAATTAAAGAGCGGTTAGTGTCACGTGATATTAGCTTAAGCAATTAGCATAAGTAATGATGCATGACATGTTTGTATCGATTGCATGGGGGTGATGACAAGAAACTGTTGAATTAAATTCCATGGTGTGACAATAAAGGAAGCTATTAACACTGTTTTAGAGAGGAAAACTACCACCATATATCTTAAAGAGACTGATTAGTTCTGTCAAGTACAGGTCTGTTCCGAATAATAGGGTTGGTTGCGAGCCTAAAGCTAATGTGGGTTACTATCGAGTGTCACTTTCTTACTTGCTGTGGTTTGTTGGTGTGTGTTGATATTTAATCAAAAACACCTTAGGTGTAAAAAAAAGTGTGAACAAAAAAGGATTGAGTGTGTGACTTAAAGGAATGAAATCAAAATTGACGACCAAACTGATAGCTACACTTATAACATTGGTAATAAATTTACAGCAAGTATTCATTCATTAGGTAGCTAGGCCGCGCAATTTGTATTCAAATGCAAGACAGATATGGCAGTATTTATAAAGTAACGAGCACAGAAAACTGTAGATGAGAGGACAAGGTTTACAGAGCAGTACATGGGAGTTCATAAAAGGCATTACTAGCAGAAATATTTTAGAAAGGAAAACATTGAAACTGAAACCAAACCTCGTGGCAACACGGGAATCACAAGCGATGAGCGTAAGATAAGGCAAACAAAAAGCATAAATAAAGACTGAGGTGAAAAGTGCCATCTAGCTCGACGTTGTTGACAAACTCATCAAGGCTGGCATATAAAACAAGCAGCGTGAGTAATACAGTAAAATCGATACAATGTAGGCTCAGTATACAGACATGCCAAGAAGACTATGATTGCTTGTTTTGAATTTCGCGCAAAGCTACACTAGGGCTATCTGCGCTAGCCGTCCCTAATTTAGCAGTGTAAGACTAGAGGGAAGGCAGCTAGTTATCAC
>NW_013665753.1:858162-862015 GCF_000517525.1 Limulus polyphemus
GTTTTTTGGTTGGACGGGGGGTTCGGAACTCGCGACCCGCAGATTGCGAGTCGAGTGCCCTAACCACCTGGCCATGCTGGGCCAGAAGACTATGAACAGTAGAAATCTAGGGGGAATGCCACATGGCTTGGAAAACATTGGAAAGTGGAAACCAGATGTATCGAGAAAGAAGAAAATGCGGCTCTATGTCAGTTAACCCTAAAGGGGGGGAGATCGATTTGAGAACATATCGAAAAAGATCTTCTGAAGTTAACGAATGGAAAGGTTTCGTTCGTTGCAAGTAGGGCATGTGACAAATATCGAGAAGTACCAGAAGGCCATGGGATGCCAGTATTTACTGGTTTGGGAGGTACAGTGCTATGAGACACGAGGTGAAATATTGCAGCTGTGGAGTAGACGTCGAAAAGGAACATTATTGAATACTGATAGATGAGACTATCCGCCGACTGCTAATAGCCAGAATTCACACTGTTACTCCATGTAACACTGGAGTGATAACGGCTATGTGTATGAATAGTCTTATTAATTTACGATGCAATCATAAGTAGCATATCATTAGTAGGATATGTATTAGGTAAGGACTGGAAGACCACTATAAATAAAACGTTAGCAATAACTATGAGGTTACAAGGTGAAACGGATAAGAAGACTTTAAAACAATAATCTTCTGGAAACATAAACAGGAGCTCGTAGTATAGGCATAACAGGGCTTAAAAGTGCACACAGGGAGGATATGATATAATAGGGAGGATATGCCATTACCGTACTCGTGGAGATATGATAAAAGTGGTAAGCGACTGGAGGCAAAAAAATGCCAAATAGAAATAATAAACACAATTTGGTAAAGAATTTATCATAAACCACAAGGAACTACAATCGTTGAGACAAATCAGATTAATGTTTCGATGCATAACCAGAAACAGGTTGTACAGTCAGTTAATGAGATCATTTAGGCGTTAAAACAGTGCAGATCATATAACAAGTTTATAGTAATCAAGAGATTAGCTCAATTTTGTAAGTCGTGTGACATGTGTCAAAGAGCATTATCTAGTGGAAAAGATAACCAGCAAGAACTGACAAACCAAGGGTAACTTTAGACGTAATTGAATCAGTAACACCAATGTTAGAGCAGGAAAATTGCTATATACTGATTGCGGTGGATTATGTAACAAGATATCCTAAAGCAATATCACTAAAAGAATTGAGTCAGGACAGATCGCAGAATCATTACTTGCCGGAGATAAAACTGTGTTTACAATAACTAAATAAAAGCTACAACATAAACGAAATCTTGCTGTATGATACACCGACACAACCAATTCCTCTTTAGATAACATTAGACTAAACTCAGAAAAGCAAAAGTAAATAAAATTATAATTCACTCAGTAGTCATCGGAAACCTTCCATAAACAAAAATATTGAAAATTAAACTTACTAAAATTCATTTAGTATCAAACAATGATTTAGACATTTGAACTGGTTTAAACCACCTCAAACTAGATTTGTAATTACTCCGTACTTTGTGTTGTATATTCTATGATATATTACAGCACATAAAATCTATTTCTTAAAAACACGAACAGGAGGCAATAACTCTGATGATTGATGACCAAATATGTGATAAAGCATAATCAGACAAATCATTCAGTAAAGTTAATAATATTCCATTGTTTTGATATTTCTTGCGCATTATGAAAACAAATTTATACATAATATCATGTAATATATCAATTGATCCTTAAGAAGTGACACCTACAGCGTGGGAATAAGGGCAATATTCCCATTTCATAGCCTCTTGTCAATAATAATCATGTGAACAATAAAAGCAAATTTAGAATACAACCAAATTCGTCGAAGAATTCAATCACATGTAAATGTATCTCAACATAACTATCAAAACTGGGATTGCCTTATCCAGAACAATCTCCAATTAAAATACCCTACACTAATGTGGTCAGTTTATCGGATTAATCTGAGTTTAAAAACCGTGATTAACTGATTGTTAAGTTACCTATTCGTCATTATGCCAATCAATATGATTCTAATCTAAATGAATAAAATATGGTCATGATTTTGTCACGTTTTCCCCTAAGAATATGTACAACGATTACATACAATATTTATGATACTTAAATGGTTTTCTTTAAGATCAAACACAAAAATTACATAAAACATTTGTTCAGCATTAGGATATTTAATAGAAATAAAATAACGCGAAGTTTCTTGAAGAGTATTCCAACGATAGGTTTTATAGATCTTTTAATATGATTAGGTACTCAACAGCGAGAAAAGTCACCCATTGTTAACATTAACACAGATTCGTTTAACCAACATCTGAGTTCACTTTGTGCTCTATAGTTTATAATCACGGATTTAGGCTAAGGTACACAAGATTAGTGAGCATTAACCTGGCCCGGCATGGCCAGGTGGGTAAGGCGCTCGACTCCCCGTCACACCGAACATGCTCGCCCTTTCAGCCGTGGGGGCGTTATAATGTGACGGTCAATCCCACTATTCGTGGTAAAAGAGTAGCCCAAAAGAGTTGGCGGTGAGTGGTGATGACTAGCTGCCTTCCCTCTTGTCTTACACTGCTAAATTAGGGACGGCTAGCGCAGATAGCCCTCGTGTAGCTTTGCGCGAAATTCAAAAAACTAACTATCTAACTAACTGAGCATTAACCTCGCTTTTGAATTCGCCCTGCGTCACATTCCATATACATATATCTTAATCGAAGGGCACCTTTTTTATAAATAGTATCTTAACCGTTGTAATGGTTAGTATCCTTAACCGTTATTCGTGATTATCATGACTGGTAAGGAAACATCTACAACCTTCTTGAATGTTATCAAGACAACTTTTTGATCTCTATTCACTATAGAGAATGTACAGAAACAAAATGGCCTATACCTTATTTTATTTCTATTACCAGTATGGCCTACATATTGATATTTATACGATTAAAAGCCCTATAGCACGACCATGTTAAAAGTTTAAAAATTTCTTCACCAAGAAAAAATATTCATTATATGATACCCAGAATCAAGTTTTAGACTTTCTCGTGTAAAGTTTGAAATTATAAAATATATATTTATATTCGATTTTACCCCTTTACCACCTGTTAACTCTTTGTTACAACGGGCCGTTTTACTTGATTTTCTCACGTTACTCTTTTTACTTGCTAGTTGTGTTTTTTTTCCCTCCTTATTAAAGATCATTGACACATTAACTCAAACCATTAATAAATAAAAACGTAAACTTCTAATTTGTAATTGAAGATCAAATAACCATTTCTTATTCACTTACAGTTTTGTCCCTATTGAAAGAAAGATTAACCTGTCTTGTTGTTGAGTCGATTAAATAGAGGTAATTTTATGTACATTCCAAATACTATAATTATAACTATTTTTTCATTTATTTGTTTAAGTATGGACACAGATTTCACACGTTTACATAGTCAAGAGTTTTTGGTTCTTTGAAATCAGAAAAACTTTACACATTTAACTTTGGAAGAATAAATTCTGATGTAATGGAAGTTAAAACAAGAAAGAATCTAAAACAAATAGCGACAATAGTAACATCAAAGTGTTTGTGAAACATCTATAAATCAGTTGAAAGTTATAGTGACAGCAGTAACATCAAATTGTTTGTGAAACATCTATAAATCAGTTGAAAGTTATAGTGACAGCAGTAACATCAAAGTGTTTGAGAAACATCTATAAATCAGTTGAAAGTTATGGTGACAGCAGTAACATCAAAGTGTTTGAGAAACATCTATAAATCAGTTGAAAGTTATAGTGACAGCAGTAACATCAAAGTGTTTGAGAAACATCTATAAATCAGTTGAAAGTTATAG
>NW_013665753.1:862689-870273 GCF_000517525.1 Limulus polyphemus
AGCACACCAATAATATATACTGTTTTTTGCGCTGCACGTTGGTTATATTTATAGTCGTGTGGAGAGTTTCTGGAAATTTCAGTTTTACGTAACAATACTGACACTAACACAAGCGTTTACGCACACACATATATTGTTGATTCTTACATTCGAGAATCTTCTACAACTTTATAGAATAGGCGGGAGTTTCGCAATACATATTTAACAGTATAACTTATGTACATTTCTAAATATAAATTAAGTTAAACAAACATCTATATTCAAATTAATATATTATAGTAAATCCATCACACCATTAGTTCATACACAAGCAAAAGTACCCGCCCCCAGTGACGGTAAAAGTTTAAGTTAATCTACCAATTTACATAATTTTATGAATTTTAAAAAGGTTGATTATGTTGCACTTTTGGTTTCACTCAGAGCCAAAGCCCTGAGCTACTTATACCGCCCACCGTGAAAGTATTTGTTGAGCATTTCAGTCATGCTAAGAGCTGCTCAACAATAACATAGGTAAATCTACATTTATATTTTTAAGTTACATCAAATTTTGAAATGTGAATGATAGTGTGATTAATTCCTAACAGTGTAGAATGTACTGCTTGGAAAATAAAATTTGGCATCAACATTATTCATGCCTGTTCTCCCGTTATTTCAAAAGTGAATATTGAGCTTTGCTTGCGTGCGGTAAACGGCCGCCATAAACGGAGGACAGACGAACGCTCGGACAAACACCACGGTTCACAATATATATAAGATCACACCGGACACAAACCTTTTCCTGCGTATGTTGTCCAAAAACAAAAATGTCATATTCATAGGCGATATGAACTCAAAGCATGCTAACTTCCTCTGTAGGAAAAATAGCTGCAACGGGATTACCCTTAATAAAAGTGTAGAAAATCATAACCTAGCAGTTATTAACGACAACACGCCTACACATACACACGTAGACGTAGAAGCGTCTCAATATATCCTAGATTTAGTGATAACCACTCCTAACATGCCATCAAACATCTCAAACTTCACTGTATTAGACAACATAGGGAGGGGGGGAACACGACCTCGTACACTTCACACTGTCCCGCCCCCACCACTACACCGCGAATATTGCTTTCAGTAGTCTATGACTTCTCCCAAACTAATTGGGATATGTTTAGAACATACTTTAATTCGTCCACTACTGAAATTGACCTTAACACACCCGATGAAGAAACAATAGACAACTTTACTCAAGCTATTATCTCCTTTATTAAGAAAGCTATCTCAGCTGTAGTCCCGAATAAGACATTCGCCAACAATTTAAATCATGGAAAACAACGCCTGAAATATATTCTCACATAAAGGAGAGAAGACGTCTCAGGCGCCAATTCATTCACACACGTGACAAACAAATTAAAACACTTATTAATCAAGAAAATATAATCATTAAATCTCCGATCAAACAACAAGTCGATACCAATTGGGATAACTTCTGCCATGCTATAGATAACAGTAAAAACGATCCGGTCACTCTCTGGAAGAAATTCAAATCTATTTGTAACCCTCCTTCACTAGCAAACAACACCAAAATAAAGTACAATAATTCCGTAGCCTCAACAGATCTGACCAAAGCCAGTCTATTTGCAGAGTATTTCACATCCGCATTCAAAATCCTAGGCCTCCCTTCATTTGATCAAGAGCACCAAAACACAGTCAACAACTTTATCCTTAATAAGAATGATATATTCAAACCAAGATTCCATCTTTCACAAAACCCGATAACAATTCGGACCCTTCTCAGAATGATATAACACGTCCGATCACGTGCGCTGAAATTAAAATGCACATTAAAAAACTAAAAAACACTGCCCCAGGTGAAGACTCTATTAGAAATATAGTAATTAAGAACCTCCCAGACAAGTACTTGACATATCTGGCCACTCTCTATAATCTATCACTGAAAACAGGATTCTTCCCTAAACACTGGAAATCTGCAATCATTATAGTTATCCCAAAATCAACCATTGATCTACAAAATTCAGCCAACTACAGACCAATAAGTTTTCTAAACTCTACAAGTAAATTAATGGAAAAAATAATCGCTAATAGACTTCTATTCTACCTAGAAACCAATAATATCATCAATGACATACAAACCGCTAATCGCTAATAGACTTCTACTCTACCTAGAAACCAATAATATCATCAATGACATACATACCGTTAATCGCTAATAGACTTCTATTCTACGTAGAAACCAATAATATCATCAATGACATACAAACCGCTAATCGCTAATAGACTTCTATTATACCTAGAAACCAATAATATCATCAATGACATACATACCGTTAATCGCTAATAGACTTCTATTCTACGTAGAAACCAATAATATCATCACTGGCATACAAACCGCTAATAGACTTCTATTATACCTAGAAACCAATAACATCATCACTGGCATACAAACCGCTAATCGCTAATAGACTTTATTCTACCTAGAAACCAATAATATCATCAATGACATACATACCGTTAATCGCTAATAGACTTCTATTCTACGTAGAAACCAATAATATCATCACTGGCATACAAACCGCTAATAGACTTCTATTATACCTAGAAACCAATAATATCATCAATGACATACAAACCGCTAATCGCTAATAGACTTCTATTCTACGTAGAAACCAATAATATCATCAATGGCATACAAACTGCTAATAGACTTCTATTATACCTAGAAACCAATAACATCATCACTGGCATACAAACCGCTAATCGCTAATAGACTTCTATTCTACCTAGAAACCAATAATATCATCACTGGCATACAAACCGCTAATCGCTAATAGACTTCTATTCTACCTGGAAACCAATAATATCATCAATGACATACAAACCGCTAATCGCTAATAGACTTCTATTCTACCTAGAAAGCAATAACATCATCACTGGCATACAAAACGCAGCACGTCGTAAAAGACAAACAGACCACCTAGTCAGATTAACAGAAACAATACTTCAAGCATTCAATCGTAAACACATGACAGTAGCAGCATTTCTGGATGTGTATGACACAACGCTTTACTATTTAAGTTACACCAACTTAACATCCCACGCACAATAATACGCTGGACCTCAAGTTTCCTTAATAAAAGACAAGCCAGAACTTGGTTCAACAAAACCCTATCGAACTTCAGGCAGGTGTCCGCAGGGTTCCGCTATTAGCCCACTATTCTACATAATCTATGTGAATGACATACCATTTCCAAAACTCTCGTACTCATGCCTCTCAATACGCAGATGACGTAGCTATTTGGAGCACGTCAAAAAACCCACTTACTGCAACTAAGAAGGTTGAAACTTCTCTAAATCATATAACATCATGGTGTAACAAGTGATGTGTCGCGTTAAATCCAGTCAAAACACAGGCTATTACATTTTATCGATGCTTCAGAAGGACAAAACTTACTCAAACAAGTTCGATGACGAGGAACTATTACAACTCAAAAAACCATAGTATATCTATTAAAAACACAGTAATTCTTAACAAAAAAACTAAATATAAACAAACGAAAAATCAAGGAATTCATCTTAATTGAGCAAAACAACCCTGATCTAAACCAACCCCCTGGGGTGCCAAGTATCCGGTCATGTTCGTACAACAGTATCCGGTCATGTGACCTCTTTGTTCCATATTGTATATATATATATCTGTGTCAGTGTACATTCCATGTACCAGATGATGACAAAACCTTGTCGAAATATTGTACATTTGCTGTTATATTAAACGTATATTAATTTTTTTCTTCATTACCCATTCAAGCCATCTCCAAGCATTATTAGTCTCAAAGTGAGTGTAAAACAATGGACGGTATTTTATTGTGTTCTGTGAATCTGGTTTCCAATTTTCTTCCTGTTTCTCCGATTTCTCTGCCCAGAATTCTACATCGGAAAATGGGAGGCACTCACAAAGTCTGTGCGCCTGACTCAATCTTCACTATCTACAAATCATACATCAGACCACTCATTGAATATGACTGCATGATTACATGCAACATGTCCAATGATTTAATGACAAAACTTGAAGCATTACAATATCAAACAATCCGAACAGCTCTGAGATGACCGAAATACACTCTATCTAGCTACCTAGATTCACTTAACATTATACCCAGTTTTAAAGAAAGAATTAAAAAACTAGCTAAAAGATATTATCAGATAGCCAATACAAGAAACTCGTTAACACAGCAATTTTCAGCACTAGCCGCAACACCTAACAGATGGCGCACTCACAAGTCTCCATATTTTTTTATATAATCTTTAATATGTATTGTTATAATCATCCAAGCCGTTCATTTCGTTTCAAATTCCTAGCTCAGGCACTACCCGGATAGAATATTCGGCGTCCGGGTAGTGAAAGTGGGTTTTTCTCGGGGTACTCCTGTTTTCCTCCCACATAAAAAATTTTGGGTATTGGATCTATAGATCCCTACCGGTTGATTTTGTGTGATAGCCCACCCTGTTGCCGCCTTAGGCTCTTTTGCTTGTTTGACATTCAAGTTGAAAAATCAAATATGCAATATTTTTATTTTATATTATTTTATTTTTATATTCTTCTTTACTTTTATTTATTTTTTCTCAAGTAGTTTTTCTAAATCGTAATATCTTTAATGAGGACGAAGATAAGTTTTTCTGAACATCCCCGATTGCGTTCAGTCATAAACGTTACGGTTTAGGATTAAATGTTTTTAAATCTAAATTACTACCATGTTTTTTGGTTTGGTTTTGGTATTGAACTCAGTCATTCGATCCCTATGATCGTATTGGTTCGTATTAGCCTGCAGGCGCCGAACACTGTTTGTTTTTTTGAATTTCGCGTAAAGCTTCACGAGGGCTATCTGCGCTAGCTGTCCCTAATTTAGCAGTGTAAGACTAGAGGGAAGGCAAGGATTGACCGCTCATTATAACGCCCCCACGGCTGAAAGGGCGAGCATGTTTGGTGGGATGGGCTGAACACTATGTTCTCTGCTAGAAAACCACCTGTCTCTTATTCGACGCCGCCGGTAATCATCGACGAATTACCCCTTGACTTTTCTCGACGGGACACTGCCAATTTTTACCGCATATTTAAGCCTCAAGCCCAAGTTATACCCGAACGCGCCCGTCGACTTCGCAAGGGAGGTATTATCCTCCAGCCCAAGTCTCCTGAAGACCTATGCTACCTTTGCCGACCGTGGTTGTCAAACCCACCCCGTCATCTGCCAATCTCCAAAAAGTAACGCCACACTCCACATTATTTTTCTCAGAAACATCCACCAGTATTTCACCACTGAAGAAATTCATCAAGCCCTCAACATTTCCACCAACTCGATCATCCACGCAGTACACCGTATCACATCTAAAAAAACAGGACTACCCTCACTTTTTGTAAAAGTTGTAACTACATCTCAACTAACCACGGATTTCATCCTTACTCACGGCTGCTCTCTCGACTTCCACCAGTTTCGTGCAGAAAAACCCTACCGAAAGCCTCGCCTATCCCCTGCCCTAGCTAGAACATCCCCAAGTCCCCTCCTCGCCACTCCTAGACAACACCCGCCTTCTACCAGAAAACTGCAACCCTAAGTTTGTGTCAACCTTCAACAAAGGACCAACAAACTCAAACTATACCTATAACTGAAACCAAACTACAAGACAAGTCAACTCAAACAACAAGAAGGAAGAAAGGAACCCAGACCCAGCCGCCACCTACAGACCTAGTACAACCTCAAACAACTGAAAAATCGCAACAAACGAGTCTCTTGTCTCATCTAACATCATTCCCGCTCCTCAAGCCAGACCTACCTTCCGCCCTCTCCTCGTCAAACTTACCCAGTGCTCTATTTATTGATACCTATGTCGATCCCCCCCCCCAACCAGCCATTCAACCTGTCCGATGAACCTTTCCTCGCATTTTGCATACCTACCAGCGACCCAGAAGGCCCCACACCGACAAAACCCCTCCCGAACACAAATAAACCCTTGACCAATATCCGCAGACTCAAAAATTCTTCGAAGCATTAATTTCTCCATAGTATCACCTTAATCTTTCCCACCCTTATTTATTTCTTGTCCTTAACTGGGCTCTGGTAATGGGCTGGCACCTTACCAATGAAAGTGGGTTTTCTAGGGGTACTCTAGTTCCCCCCACATTAAATTATTGGCATTGGATTTATAGACCCCATCCGCTCTGAAGGACCACATGTCCGAAATCAGTCGTTTATCAATATTAGTTTTTTAGTCTATCCGCTAATTCGTCTAGTAAACTTATCAAACTTTGCTCATTCAACCTATTCTTCAAATCAAGCCCAACACCTCTAATCCACGAGCGGGGCGAAGGAGGGTTGCTTAATCTTCGAGCGCTCCTGATGATTAATTATTTGTACTGAAGTAGTTAATTTCACATCAAAACAACTGCCAGGACACACACATTATTGAAATAGCAGTTGGGTTGGCTAGTTGTAAGGAGGTGTTTCCCTTCTAGGGGAAACAAACAACTTCTCCCATGAACATTCTGTAACACATACACTGATTATTTACATTTACTACCTCAGGGCATGTTATTGAAATTGGAGGATACATCAGATATGTTGTTTATATTTATGTTCTTCCTGGGAAATGTAACAATACAAATACAGTTTGTAAATTAGTGATCAATAATGAATTTTCTAAAGTTTATTTTCCAACGATCCCTTTCAGGTTATTAAAGTACAACACTGTTTCTTTCTGTATTTTTGAAACTGAACAGTTCACTTAGGAATATTTGATCTCTGTTTTCTTCTCGACATTTGATGTTTTTGAAAATATTGCCATAAAAATGATGCATGTAAGCTATATAATGTGTTACATAGTGATCTTGATTCCAAGTGGATTTGGAAGGTGTTATATATTGTACACGAGTTTAGTGCAGCTGGTATGTTTATGGTCTCTCCCTAACTTTTCGAGTGACGTCAACATTCTAGAACGCTTTAGGAAGAACACTAACATCAAAGCTGCATCGACCCACATATGACGTTTTGATCTTTATTCTTCCTGTTAAAACAGTTATAAACATGATCGACTTTGCTTCTAATAAACATTGCTCTCAATCTGTACAATTAGCTTATCATATTTGTAATAAGATATTTTTCACTTTTTCAAAGTCCCAAATACAGACATATTATATCTTTAAGTTGCGTTTAGGTTGAATGTGTTTTTTATAACTACAATATGTTAAAAACACATACATATATTACTATTGGTTTATAATGCATTCCCGATTAACGTTGTAATCAAATTTCATATACCCTGCTTTACAATACGTTACTAAATAGTATTTTGCATTATTAAAGCTCAGTTATGTAATCAGTCACATGTACCGAAAAATACTTTAGTAGTGAAAATCCATATAGAAATAAAGCGGAGTTGACCTCGAGAACAAGAATTTTTTGAATGTGATTGTGTAATGGAAATGTTAAGAAAGCGTGCCATTATTTTCCTCATCCTTCGATTAATTTTGACATAATTTTTCAACTAATAAAGAATAGAATCGTTTGGTTTGTTTTGAATTTTGCGCAAAGC
>NW_013665753.1:871278-873184 GCF_000517525.1 Limulus polyphemus
ATATATATATATATATAGACAACAAATTAACTATATGTTAATTGATACTATTATTTCAGGTGCACTAAGAAACTTGTTTTTTTTAACACGCCTGCAATATTCGTTGTTTTATAATGAATTCATTGTATATCATTGGTTATAATATATATATTTTGTTACCTGATAAAAATGTAGTAGCAATGAAATAGCAAATTCCTCTGTATTTAATACGTTGGAAGATAGAAAACTTATACATTCTTTTTTTTTATCTCAGTTCGACAAATATGACGTTTCCTGAAACAGACACCTCAGTTATTGATTTGATTCAGTCGTATTTACTAATAAAACCTATTAGTGCTGTCTAGTGAGTTATAAAGCAAACAAATTAATAATTACAGTAACAAGATGATCATGTCATATCTGCCATCTAGTGGCAATTTGTAAAATTACATTCACAATGTTAACAGTTCAAAATACTTCGATGATTTCTACTACATTTATAAGGATTATTGACAGTTATACATTAATAATGATTGACATTATCAGTTCTATGATTATTATATAAAAAAATTATATAAACTCAGTTCATTTGCCAATAAAGCATTGTATTCCAAAAACTATGATTTCCAAAACAGGATATTTTGCAAAATGAAATATAAAAGTTTGTTTGTTTTTTGAATTTCGCACAAAGCTACACGAGGGCTATCTGCGCTAGCCGTCCCTAATTTAGCAGTGTAAGACTAGAGGGAAGACAGCTAGTCATTACCACCCACCGCCAACTCTTGGGATACTCTTTTACCAACGAATAGTGGTATTGACCGTTACATTATAACGCCCCCACGGCTGAAAGGGCGAGCATATTTGGTGGGACGGGGATTCGATACCGCGACCCGCAGATTGCGAGTCGAGGCGCCCTAGCCACCTGGCCATACCGGGCCGTAAGTATAAAAGTTGGGCAACATATTAGTTATACTATATTAAAACCATAAACTTATTCACAGAAAAGTTGTATGCCAAATGTTATGAATGTATACATCAAGCCGTTTGGAAATGACAAAAGAAGTAAAATCATGATTTTTACACATTTCAGGAAGCCCTCGGAGCATTTAAATTGTAATTATGTTCACAAAAAAAAAATTCATATTTTAAACGTTTAATTCTCTATCAAAATATATATGGTATATTTCACATGATCCTTACCACCATTTACAAAAAAGCTTTAGTTAGACTTGACGCGGAGTCGCACCCTTAATTTGTAGTTATTTAAGGTACTTTTTGGTTACTTCGTAGACATTTTGTGGAACTTTGTGGTAATTAGGAAGACCCATGAAATTTTGAATATATATATACATATTTATAAATAATTATAGATCCAGAACTTTATTCCTCTAAATTAAGAAATAATAAATTTACATACCTGTTTCTACTTTACTGGAAGACTATACATTTTTGTCCAACTGTGCTGTATCCGCCGCTGGGATGGAGCCTCGAATCCTAACCTTATAAGCACTTACGTCTATCGATGAGATAGCGGGAACATTGACGTATATGGTTGTCATACTAAAATGTCTGACAAAGCAGTAGGCCTTTCACTGTGTTTAAGATACAATCATCCTGATTTCTTATTTACATGTTATCTTAAAGTGTAAAAAAGAGGGAGAGAGAAGGGACAATACTGTACTTCTTGTTATCGATTTTTTTTACGAAGTTTTTTGACAAAACTGAAACAGTAATCGTATAATTAATACAAAAGCTGAATATGGATTGGCTATATGTGTAACTTTTCAAATTAGCAACAGCAATATTCGACAACCTTCATCTAAGTGCTATAAATAACTCCTTCTGCTGCGTAACTTGTAAGTGCTATACATATCTCTTCATGTTCATGGCCAGATGGTTAGGGCGTTATAAAGTGACGGTCAATCTT
>NW_013665753.1:873713-877958 GCF_000517525.1 Limulus polyphemus
TATATATATATATATATATAAGCCTGGAAAAGAAAGCCAGTGGGAAATAAATAACTTGAGTCAAGCGAACAGTAGGCACAATGAGTAAAGTGAATCGCTGTGATTTACAGCGTGTGTTATAAAAGTTGTTAAGTTTATTACAAAGTTTGTATAAAGAAAGAATAAACTAGTTTTTATCAAGAAAGGACTTGTATCGCTGAAGTTTCTCGGAAATAATTTCTACGGGAAATTAACAAACAAGCAGATACCAACAATACATATCTTTTCATGTTGTGTATAATTTCTGTATGTTATGTAATATAACTTGGATGTGATACTAAAAACCAATTCTAACAGGAATATGCTGTAAAATTACGGTGTTAAAATATTCTTTATTCAAACAACTTCTGAAATATTTCAAAACTCTTTTCACACACTAATTTCTTTAAAAAACAACTAAGTTTATCAATTGCTACTCGTCGTCACAGGTTGGATTTCTTTACGTCACCTTCTCATTGAAATATATCTTTCTATATGTTTATATATTAGACAAATGTAAAAGACAAACTACTCTATCCAGACTGTAAAAGTTGCCACTTAGCCCTAAGATGAAGTGGTTTGGCGAAATTTTATTCGTTAAGTTTCGGACGCAGTTGTTGGATTACCAAAAATCGTCGATTAATCTTCATCATCAGCTCGATTAAGTTGTCAATGTAAGCAGTATTAGGTATATTTGAAACATATCATGCAATACTTCTGGTATTCTCAGGTTTCCGAGGACACGTTTATTTCATACGAAACAGTCGCTCAGTAGTAAAGCCCATATATTTTTCCACACAGCTAGACCATATAATCTTATAGATGGCATCTCATATTTTAATATTTTCTTTCATGATAAACTCATACCCATTTTCTGTCTGGGTTATAAACTCTGTCCAGGATTGACATTAAGTTATTTTTAATGTACTGAGAATGTTATTCTATGTATGGTAACATCATTTCAATTTATTTCAATTAGGAACGTGCAGCTAAAAGTTTTGGGGTAGTTATGGTAGGGAAACTTTCACAGATGTTACACTCAATGAAGTTATTATCAAATTAATTGCGTTCTACAAACTGTTTAATGCAAGTTATTTTGCCACGTAGCCTATAATAACTGCTTTTAGTCCTGTAACTCTAGTATAAAGCTTTTAAACTAAATTAATGTTAAATATTTTAGGAACAAAACTATCGACATAAATAGAGAGTCCTGAAAGCGTCCGTTTACAATACACATGAAATAAAATAGTACTTTGCTGATTACATATTAAAGTATTTAAACATGGTAAACTAGAGTTTTGTTAAGATCCAACTGTAAACCTTAGGACTGAATGTTTATTATTAAAATATTTCAAAAATTTGTTAAAATTAAAAACGAAATCTTGAAATATTTAAATCGACCTAAAGATGAAGCTGTAATCTTGTTTCGTTTTTATATTTTATGTGAAACCTTTTAATATTTTGCTTTACATTATAAATTATTACAACTATTAAACATTTCTACTCAGAAAAGTAATTACAAAATGAACACACGAACACTAAAACAAATCATAACACAACATGGTTTTAAAGAATAAGATTTACAGAACAAGACAAAAAGAATGTTCATCGAAATAGTACCTTTAAACATTCAGTCACTAAAAACCCAACCTAATTTTTCTTGTTGTTACCTGTTCAATCCAAACTGAGGATCTGATAGAAAAATCAATTTCCCCAACAGATATTCCCCGATATTCTTGAAAACCATAAATATAGAACCTGCCTCGTGAGATTTGCCATCACTTTAATAATATTAGATGTGAGAGCTTGCAAGTTTATGAAACCACCGAGACGTTTTTTGTCAAACACAGTCAAAAACACCACCACCATCATCAAATACATAGTTGCTCGAATTGTGTACAAAATGTAACCATCCACAGGACTGTTTTAATAACCACGAATGTTCACTGATTCTGTTGTTAGGATTATCATTTTAGTTAATGTTCATTCCTCTAACATTATCTATTTTCTGATGTTGGTCGGTGGTTTTTACCTTGACTCTCTGTCACTAATATATATATATATATATATATAGACTAACTGAAGTACCCAACCCCTGGACGGAAGTTATGTAAATTCATGATTAATGAAGGATTATCTTAGGACATGAAAAGCTGCCTTTCTTATACGTAATTGAGAAAAAAAAACAACGAACAACGCCCATAAAAACTGTAGGACATAAAATGTGAAACCACAAGTTACATGTATCTCCGCATGGACCCAAAAACTTTCATGCCAATTGTGGTGAAGATCCATCAACAGGGGGCAAAGTAGTAGTGGGAAAAAGAAAAATGCAAAAATGCCCATAAAGACCGCAAAACGCAAAATGATGAAAATTTGTATGTAACCTCACATGGACCTAATAAACCTCCATACCGATTTTAGTGAAGATCTATTCACACCCTGCAAAGTAGTTACATGAACATATAAAAGACAGTACTATTATATATATACCAATATATTTCACAGTCATCTGTATTACATCAAAGGCGTACAGGCTATTACTCAGTACTAAAAATCCCTGACGAGATGATTATGTAAAAATACAACCTTGTAGATGTACGCGTCAAAGAATACATGATCGCGCCAACAGAACTGTAACAAAACAATGCCAAATTATCCAATTTTAGTGTATAAAATGGTAAAATTTTACAATGTTTTGTTGGCACGATCATGTATTTGTTGGTTCATACATTTATAATAAAATGTTTATTTTTACATGTCCTTTCATCTTCATTTATTACCATAAACTCTTGGTTTCAATCTGTTGTATTATTGCGACGTGAAGAGTTTGTTTATTATCATTTACAATCACTTGTGTGTGTATTTATAATTCTTATTTCATTTACATTTATTTTTCACATTATTGTCAAAATTAGTTCCCATGTCTCCTTTTCAATTTTAGTTTTATTTATTAAATCCTGCTTTACTTTCTTTTAAATATTTCTATGATTCTTCCTGCACTCATCCATTTTTCGTCTTCTTCCCCAACACGAGAAAGCACCGCCACACGTGCAGAGTTCCTTTCCATAAATAATTCTACCTTGTGAAGGACTGTTATCCTAACACCTATTACGTCGCTAAAGGCCACATAATTAATTTTCATAAGTCCCTCTATTTATAGTCACCCTTGAAACTGAGATTTTTAATTTCCAAAATTGCTGTGGTTGCCAAGTTTCTTTAATTTAGAATTTCGTTACTTTGGAGCTTATGTCATCACCCATAACGGAACTAATAAGAACGCTATCTTGCAAAACGATTTGTTTGTTTTTTAATGTCTAAAATAGATAATTAAAAGTATTATTTTCAAAATGTTTTATAAGCGTTATTATTTACATTAAATATATATCATACATTTTCTGATTATATTTGACAACATGAAAATATTAATAACACAGAATACATATGAAATACCGTGATAAACACCAATGAAATATCACGTATTTATACACAAGAATGTACACTGTTATATTGGCAAATCAAAGGATACAAACTTCTTCTATTCACATGGTCCCCCGGTGGGTTAGTGGTAAGTTAACGGACTTACAATTCAAACATCCGAGGCCAGATTCCCGCGGTGGACACGGCAAATAGCCAAATGTGGCTTTGCCCTAAAACACACGTACACACTCTATTTACATGTATTAACAGGTAAAGAAAAAACTTTTCAAACAAGAGGAGCACTCGATAGAGTACATACCTCCGCCACGCAGCGTTGGTCATATTCGGCCCTCAAAAAATACGAAAATGTATTCGTATGTCCGTCGTTATCAACTGATACGGACCACATTTTGCAAGACAATGAGGAATAATATTTTACATAGGCCCACTGAGTTTAATCAAAATACGATCATGTTTGACTAAGTTATAGAGCACAAATAGTGGGAAAATTCGGTTCTCATGTTAACAGATAGTGATTTATTTTTTATTTTTGTGGGCTTGCTGTGAATTTTACTTTTGACTACTTTTGACCATCCAAAAACTACTCACTTGTTAGTTGGGTCATAGTCCAAATGTATATAAACTTTCGATTAAATCCATTAAGCCGTTTTCGAGAAATCTTGCCGACAAACATACACATACAGGGGTGAAACATAAGGTCACCCAAGGTGACGGAGGTAAAAAGGAAGTAAATGTAGGGATGGTTAATATCAATCCTTCAAAAACACTGCATACAAGATAGTATGG
>NW_013665753.1:877968-878896 GCF_000517525.1 Limulus polyphemus
AGTATGGATGACATTTGCGTCATCCATAGAGATTAGCACAAGCACACATTGTTTGCGTAGTTTTTAAAGGATTGATATTAACCATCCCTACATTTACTTCCTTTTTTGTAAAGTTTTTCATTACTTGTTTGTCTGTTTTTTTGTATTTTTTTAATGCAGTGTTTCAACAGACATAGAAAAGTTGTATTTAGAACTTGGTTATAAATACAATAAGGTTCCAAGTGTAATATTTATTGTTTATCTATTATTAGCTGGTAATTCCTGTTTCACCCTGAACTTAAGCTTTTTAAAGTAACACCAAAATTTCTGTAAGAAAGATAACTTCAAGGGCTAATGATAACATCGCTCACACTAGAATTATGATTCTTTTAAATTACTACTAGTTATTAACAATACTTATAAAAGCGGAAAACTTTTGAAACTATGTCACCTCAGTGAAATTGTTGACACCATTGTTTTGGTTTTTGAGTTATCATCTAATAAACAAGACGAACAAGAAATTCAAAATTTTTGCTATGATATTTACAGACATTCCTACAATTTGTGACTCAGTCATTACGTAGATATTGTTATCAAAGAAAACACTGTATAGTATTGTAAAGTTCTAATGACCTATTAAAGAGATATTTAAAATATCATTTCGATGAACAATCCGAGTCATCTATACATAAGAAGTGCTACCGCAGGCTTGATAACAGTACTTGCATCAAACTTTACACTTTATATTTGACTAATAAATGTAAACTTATTACTAAGAGACATAAAACGTGGGAATAATGTGAAATTCCGCCGGATTAAATAGTATAAAATTATTTTTTTTCATTTTATTGAAAAACTGTTTCCTTGTACAAGTTATATATATCTATAAAGGGTGTTACTTATTAAAATTTCAAATGGTCTAAAATTGAGTTAACTGATAATTTAAATT
>NW_013665753.1:878906-883058 GCF_000517525.1 Limulus polyphemus
CAGTTATTTATAAACAAAAGTTTCACAAACTTACAAACAATATAAAGTCTTCCTTTTAGTCTGGAACTTCTTCGATATCTTATTTAGGGTTCACAATGAGTGAGTTAATTACGAGGTGATGTAGGTACGAATCAATTCACGGGAAGCTAGCTAGCTTTGCCATTGTTATTCACCAGCCACACACGCCGGGTTTTCCACCGTGACGTTATGTAATGTTTTCGTAAAAATACTAATGTCCGACGAGAATCCGCTGAAGTTAAATGAGTTGTAATGTTCGAACTTTGTAAATGCTCCTAATCAAATATCTGAAGTTTTCCGATCGACAAGCGTTATAACAATCACAGTTATAGCTTCCGAAGTTTACAGTACACCAACTATAGCAAACCAATAATAGATACTCTCTTTTTGGAGCGTCGCGTTGGTTATATTTATAGCCGTTTGGAGGCGTTGTAGAAATTTCAGTTTTACGTAACAATACTGAGCTACATTTAAGCATTTATGTACATACATATATTGTTGATTCTTACTCTCAAGAATCTTCTACAACTTTCGAGAATAGGCAAGAGTTTCGCAATACATATTTAACACTATAAGCTATGCATGTTTTAAAATATAAACTTAATCTAAATAAACGTTGATATTAAAATAAATATATAATAACAAATTCGTTACAAGGGCTTCGTGATTTTTACGATATGAAACTAAAATAGTTAAAGTACAAATATTTTTAAATTTTCAGGCACTATATAAACTACCATTAAAGTATGTAAATTAGAATCCTCATAATTTTTGCATGTTTCACGCTCAACATATGAAACTGCTTTAAAAATTAGGAGCCGAATTTAGTACGTATATCTTCGTAGAAAAATCATTCTTAAATCAATTAAAGAAACACAATCAGTGTACTGTTGTAATTTTGGATCCTTGTATGCCACTTTGGGGTATAAGCGACCTTGCACGTTTATTAACATCTAGGATTAACCTTATAGTTTATCTGAAATTATTATCTTAACGTGCTGAAATTTATCAATAAAGTTAACCAAAAGACACTACAACATCATTTCCGATAGCTACAAATACAAACAGAAGTACCAGACTTTTCTTTATGTAACAGACCTTCTTACAGTTATCATGTAGAATATTGCTACATACAGGAGTACTTGATACTTATTACAAAACTTGTCACAGTATTTATTATGTAGACAACATTTACTTGATACACAACGAGGAAGTTTCTAAGTACTGTAACTTCTGTTAGATAGAAAAGTACTTATTTCGAAGCTTGACACACGTTGCACAATATTTATTACATAGCAACATTTACTTGCTACGTAGTGCGATATTAACCACACAGTACAGAATAACAGGAAAGCAAAACGGAATAGTATAGAATATTATGTTGTTTATTGCTTTATCGGACTACGAGAGGGAGCTGAGATATCGTCACCGGGATGGATTCTACAGTGAGTTATTTTGGTTGACAGCTTTTGTAACCAATTTTTTTTCCCAAGCGAAGAAGTACATTACCATTGATGATGCATATTTAGAAGTGACGAACACCTGGATTATTCAAAACATAAGGATGAATGTTTTCCACCAATAGGAAGAATTTCCAATCAGACCATGAATGTCAACAATTTTTGCATAAATAACTCTTTTCTAACAGATGTAGTTTACAAATTGCTTGCGAAATTTTAAATATACTTATATGAGTTACTTGTTATAAGAATGTGACCATCTAGAAGTTCAGCTTTCTTCTATGAATTGCAAGATGTGTGTGTATATATGTATATGTATACTTAACAAGGCGTTCTCTTTCATATAACATCATGCCATTTTTAGTCGCGGCATAGCGGCTCATAGAAAGGCTCCGACCTTTTCAAGTATACATTTTTAGCTCATAGCTCCGACATCTCTTGACCGATTCGAGATCTAATTACAGTTTTGGACTCAGGAGGTCAAACCCTTTTCATTGGTGTTTTGAACCACGCCCAAGGTCTCACAGATTAATTACTATAATCCAGCCTAAAAGAATTTCAATTTGAGGATAGGCTGGTAGAGATCCTGATGTGTAACAAAATCGAATTGGGTATATGCACGCCCCACGCTCGGTAGTGCTGGCGCACAAAATATATAGCTAATAAAAAGGATAAAAAAGGTATCATAGATTAATTTACTCTAATCTTGCCTAAAATAATTTTAAATGCCGCGACTGTTGAGGATTCCCTCTTGTTTTTAATTAACAAAATGTTTTGCTTTTTCATGTATCAAATCTGTATTAAGGCAGAGTAACGAGAAATGTATACACGTAAACTAATTTGTTTTTATTGGAAAATCGAAAACGTATCCATGATTAATGACAGATATTACTTACAATAACAGAGCAAGCCTTGCATTGTGTCTGTGGATGATATGATTGCTAAACCAATAGGAAAATATTTTCTGTACTTGCTTCTCAGCAGTCTTTCAATGTCTGTATTTCACTACAGAAAATGAGAACTATAAAAATCTAAATTGTTTGGGTAACGTTCAAAATGTAAATAAACCTAAGAATTTTTATACAAATAATAGGCATGAAATAATTAAGAGATAAGTTTATGATTGAAAAAGACGATAGCTATATTGAGAGTTCACGTTTTACTCTTGCGCTGTGTGAAAGTTAACTACGTGTTGAAACTTAATGAATTATCGTATTGCCCTTAATTAACGTACCCTCTCTAATTACCGCCCTCACTGGTATTTTTATAAAGCTTACCTTGTGTGACAGCAATAGTAATCCAACATATAATCCACTTTTATCACCACAATTTTAATTTGAAAAAAGAAGAAGAAAAAAAAAACACATTTATTAACATTGAAATGAACAAATCACACGTGAAAAATATAATCCAGAACTGCACACATACTATAATTAGGGCCCCCTTTGCGGCTTGCAAAGCCCTCGGAGGCGTTAATTAGGGGCAAAACGATATGTATTGATAAAAACGTTTCCGTATAGTAAATACGGGAATACTTATGTTAATCTTTCATAAGTATTCTAATGTTAAACGTATTTAAAGTTATACACGATAAGGTAAATTATTTACATATGTAGGACAATACTGATAAGTTACTATACTTCTTGTGTTGAGAATGATTTGTTTTTAGCTGATGTCAGGTGAACTATCATTCTAACAAGGTGGAGTTGAAGTTAGTGACTTGGCTCTTATAGCTTATGCATTAACTTTTTTTTTTGCTGGAACATAGGCATCATTTCCGGCTTTTGCTGTATGAAGAATATTGAATTTCCTTTTACCTATCTCCTAACCCTGAGGGCTTACATTGTTTCCTTGGCAAAGCTCCATAGAATGAGTGTCTTGAACAATTCGAGAAACGAACAGAAATTATAGGTAGGTAAAAGAAACAAACCTAACCCTAATATATTTTAATCTCAGAATAATTAGAGATGACATCTAACTATGTTGTATACTATTGTCTCACATAGTATGTCGTAAGTGTGGGAAAAGTTTTTATTTTATTTTAAGAAGATACTTTCTTGGTTTAACTCAGTTGTGTAGCTATTTGCAAGTAAAATGTCTTGAAAAGACGCTATATGGCGAAAAGGATAGTTTGGAATTAACGTAAATTAACAGTGAAGGTTGAGACCTCTAGAAAAACATACGAATAAGGTGAGATTGACGAAAGGTATTGAATAGGTGTACTCAGCGGTGTTGAATAAGGAGCCTCAGTATGCTTTAGTTACATAGCGTAGATGTCGAATTAGACTTTTTTGATAAGATTAGGACGACACTTTTGTGAGTTTTCACACAGATGTATTAAATAGATATAGGCATGGTTTAATAATACACAATAAATTTAAAATGAGACTGTCTCCAGTCTTAAAATAGAATAAAAATGGTTATACTTAATAATTTTACTGCATAAAGATAAAATAAGATACTTTGAGACTGGGAACAGACACATACACTCTACATATTCCAGCGTCTTACTGCGTCATTGGCCTGGCATGTCTAGGTGGTTAGGGCACTCGACTCGCAATCTGTGGGTCGCGGGTTTAAATCCCCGTCCCACCAAACATGCTCTCTCTTTCAGCCGTGGGGGCGTTATAATGTGACGGTCAATCCCACTATTCGTTGGTAAAAAAAGTAGCCC
>NW_013665753.1:883068-896257 GCF_000517525.1 Limulus polyphemus
ATTCGTTGGGAAAAAAATAGCCCAAGAGTTGGCGGTGGATGGGGATGACCAGCCGCCTTCCCTCTAGTTTTATACTGCTAAATTAGGAACGGCTAGCGCAGACAACCCTCGTGTAGCTTTGCGCGAAATTCAGAACAAACAAACAAACATACTGCGTCATCATCAGGAGTGCTATATTTTGCAAAAGTTAATACCTGTATATATAATTATAAAAATCACATGATCAAATTTACATACAATGAAGTTTAAAGAATTTCACGCTGTCTATTAACAGTATTTCTCTCTGGCCCTTCATCGTTATTTCATGTTTTATTTTTATTACATTTGATTATCTTAATAGATTCACGGATATTATTATCATTGATGTTTGTAGATTGTGTTATAATAACTGTTTTTTTTTCACTATTTAGTTCCATTATTATGTTCACTAAAGGCAAAATTTTTGTATTATTATGTATTATTTTGTGTTTATTTATCGTGTGTTTTAAATTTATTCTAATTTGTCTTATATAAATATTTCCACATTCGCATATAATTTTGTACATATCAGTTTTTTCCATTAAATCAATTTTATATTTAGCCATATTAAGAGTCTGGCTAATATTCTTCATTGATCTGTATACCGGAAAGATAGTTTGTAGTTTTTTATATTGTGGCATTATTTAAAAAGATAAAGCAACGTATAAATGGTAGCACAAGTCTTTCTTTCTTAATGTCTTTAGCACTTGGTTTTAACGTAATATATTCATCCCCGTTTTTTTAATTTCTCGACATCTCTATCAACAATATTAGGATTAAAACCCATTTCTACTGCTACATACTTCATTAATAATAACTTGTTGTTAATATCTTCCTGTTAACAACATAATTTTAAAATTCTATTTACACAACAATAAAAAGCACGGAGTTTTGAGAATTAGTGTGATATGATTTTTGATGTGGGGGCGTGATTACCGAGAATAATGGTTTTCGGTAAATGGCAGTTTCCAATTTCTCTTATTGTTACTTACTAAAATTGTGTGCTATTAAACTTTGACGTGTGAATAATTTTTATATTTGATGTGCGTATAAATCGTATTTCGAAGGTACTTAAGAAAAGGATCCCAAGAAGGATTTGAAAGTTAAGAAACCTTGCGCTAATGAACTCGTTTTACTTCTTCAATTACAAAATCTTGTAAATTCATATCTTGAGAGAAGCCTATATTTCAAATATTTATTATTTCACATTCATGATAGTTTTGAGATTTTATTTGATAATTTGCATAGAAGATTTAGTGAGATAACTAAACCAAACAAAAACCAAAAACAAATACAATTCCTGCTGAAGTCACCCATTCTGCATCTGAGAAGATTTAGTGAGATAACTAAACCAAACAAAAACCAAAAACAAATACAATTCCTGCTGAAGTCACCCATTCTGCATCTGGATTAAAGTTACAGGTAGCTAGATGGGAAATGAAGCTTTACAGAAAATGTATCAAACTTATGTTGTAAAACTTTGAATATAACTGGTTTAATATTAGCAATTACTGTCAAGGTATGCAAGTGGTATTCAGAATGAAACGAAATTTCCTTTCGTATTTGAGTGAGTTGTGGCTGACGAATGATCGTATTATTAAGTCAACATCCGTCCTGTTGCTAGCGGTACCATATATAATGTACTTTCTTGATAGGTGATGTGCCGTACTAAACGTCAACTTCGAGCGACGTTAACTTTGAGCAAACGTTGTAATCAAGTTCTAGACGATGAAGGAACAGCTGAAGTGTTGTTAAATATTTGTCACTCTTATACCACTATCATTATATCCAGGCATCAAAATGAAAGAGTAGCTGTCAAATCCTACTAATTCAGTCTGCAAGAATTGTTGACTAGGCTCCTTCCCTTCAGTTTATTGCTTCAAAGTTAGTGAAGGCTAGTGTAGATAATATTTGTATAGCTTTGCGAAAAAATAAAACAAAACAAATCATACAGCTGCTATTCAAACAAGAAACTTTGCTTCAATATTTCGGTAACTAGTCTATCACAAGTTATCAAAAATGAAGCAATCTCTTCCTGCATTAAATAATAATTTCAGTTTTAGTTTCGTTTTAAATGCTTCTTTCTTCGTAAAATATTTTGTCACCAGGAGTGAATAAATTACTTGCTTCATTTTCAATCGATTCAATATAATTTCTTAATTCAAAGATGAATCTTTCAATGATTTAAATAATGTTTCCCCTTTATAGTTTTCAGCTTTGAGTCTTGTAATGATAGATTTACCACATTTACTGGTTGTAATATTTTGGACCAACATGAAATCATCAGTTTTGTTTCATAATCGTCAAACTTTCTAATTAAAGATGTAGCTCCTATTTTAGTGTTAATGTTTTTGTGCAGGAGTTTCAGTAATTTTGAAAGGAGTTTTCTTGATATTACAAAAATTGGTTTTTAGAGCATAAACAGCGTTTGCTTTTGCAGACCATTTGGTCCCGTATACTTTTTTAAATGTTGTATTCTTCCCTAGGCAATCCGTAAGAATGTTCCATCTTTGTGTAGAAGCATAGAAAAATACAAATACGTTTTTTACAAAATTAAAAAACAATGTCACTTCAGAACAAGATTTTGCTGCATAATTGCCGACTAGATTTACCGAATGGCTAACACTAGGTATCATGAACTATGATAATGTTTCATAATATGGGTCGCAAGGTATTGCACAAAACCCTAATAGAAGACTCGGGTAAACAGCACCTTAAACAGTAAAGTTTAGTTCAAACAACACTTTAAAACATTTACTATTGACTGCTAAGGCTGTAAACATATACAAATGCACAAAAAAGCACAAGGAAAAGAAAATCCGTCAAAACGACCCGTTTGTAATTCTTGTTATTCTCTTGCCAGCCTGCTACAAAAACGAATTGGTATATTACATCTAAATTTTTTGTGTAATAATACGTAATGTACTGCAAAGGTCGTAGAGGTATTGAGAAGGCAATTTGTTTCTTATCTATTTTTACATAAGCTAAAAAACATCATAATTTTAGTGTAAACGATTCTATCACTACCCCTAGAAGTTAGCTTTTTCACAAACACCTTGTGTTCATTTAAAAAAGCTCAAATAAAGGGTGAAACATAAATTACCAGCCAATAACAGATGAACATTAGATTATTGTTACATGTAGATACCCAATGCTTTGTAAACTATACAATCGGTGTCTTTAGGAAACCAACCACAATATTATGTATGGAGTGAAGGAGTAAAGAATCAATACGCATAATATTAGATTTTATTACACACATTCGTAAAATAAATACTTTAAAAGATACGAAGGTTTATTTAGAGCGATATTTTAGACGTATATGTTTTTCTTTGAAAAGGCTGCTTTTCTACTGGTGAAATTGTATACGCACTTAATGGGGCTGTAAATATAGTATAGGCATATATTTGCCCATTTCTATGTATTATGTAGAGAGAATTGAGTTAAATAGAAGCTGTAAATGCTCACTATATTCTCAAATTAATCCCCATGACAATTTCCAACCACAGTTTAACATTTTACATCACGAACTAATGTGATAAAATATTCAATAGCTACAGTAAATCATCATGAGCCCTATCAGCTAACTACTAGCAATGTTTATTATCATTACAATATATAAAGTTAGCTACCATATCAAGTAATCGTTTGTCCATAGTTTAGCATAAAAAGGTCAGTAAATAAGGTGAATAAAAATTGGGAATTTAAAAACCTTAAAATAGGGATCGTAAAAAGAATAAGCAAACAAGACTGGAGATACTGTAGACATTATTTACTTAAACTACAAATCCCTATTTTGACTCCACCAAATGTAATTCTAGGTAACAGCATAGAGCCAAAAATATGGGTTTGTAGTTTGAGTAAATAATGTCTACAATATCTCCAGTCTTGTTTGCTTACTCTTTTACGATCTCTATTTGCAGGTTTTTTAAAATTCCCATTTTGTTATTTATCTTCAAAAAAAAAAGTCTGATGCTGCTTGATTTTTAATTCCTGCTTGAAGTCCCAAATATTTTCCAACTTTATTTGAAGCGTTATCGTAGGTTTGTCCTCTACAGTCTTTGATGTCTAGATTCAATACTTGCAAGGTGTTTAGCACAACTTCCTCTAAATTTTCGGAAGTTTGAGATTTTACAGGAATAAATCCAAAAAAATATTTCTTTTACTTGCCAATCTTTCCCAAAATATCTTATTATAAAAGTAAGTTGATCAATATGACTTAAGTCTGGTGTTGAATCAATAATTATAGAAAAATAAATGACACTTTTAACTTCGTTTATGAATTTAAGCTGAAGCTGATTTGTCGTTAATTTTATGAATTCATCACAAGTTTGATGTGACAAATAACTTGTGATCCCTTGACCCCGATTATTATAACGTTCCAAATGATTTTTTTTAAAATCACCAAATTTACTGAGATAATGAAGACAGCTTAAATAATTACCTTTCCTGTTTGAAGTCGTCGCCTCCAAATCCTAATTTTGACAATAATTTTACAGTAGCTACCTCGTGTTTTGTAACTTCACGTTAATGTTTTGGTTCGCAATCCATTTGTTTTCTCTTTAGAGTCAATAAGACCGAAATTAGTATAACGTCTTGAAAATTTGCACGTAGCAGATATATGGTTTTAGATATTTTACCCCCAATCAGTTTGCTGTGTTCATTTCTCCAAGTCACAAAAATATATAATAAATTTACTTGCAAGGCTTTCTTTCTTATTTAAGACTCTACAGTGGCACAGCGGTATGTCTGCGGAACGCTAGCAACCGGGATTCGATACCCGTGGTGTGCAGGACACAGATTGTGTAGTTTTCTGCTTAATTACAACCAATCTCATTTACAAACGTAATAATTCACACATTTGCTTATAGAGCTATTGAAAAGACATTCACGTTTTTCTTTTTTACTCTAGACGATAAAAATACTGTTCTTGCAAACTTCTGAAATAACTTCTGTTGCAGTCTTGATACTCACATTTTAATTCGCTCATGTCTCCAATATTTTCCGGTTTATTTATTATGTAACAGTCAATAACTTTGTCGGTAATTATACATGTCCATAAAACAATATCATGTGAGTAGTTAATAGCTGGACTTGAATATTTTTCAGTTTCAGCTTGATATCAGATTGGATCATCACTGGCAGTTGAGGCTGTATTTATTTGGTCATCACTGCTAGTTGAAGCTGTATTTATATGATCATTGCTGCTAGTTGAGGCTGTATGTATTTGATCATCACTGCTAGTTGAGGCTGTATTTATATGATCAAGACTGCTAGTTGAGGCTGTATTTATTTTATCATCACTGCTAGTTGAGGCTGTATTTATTTGATCATCACAAGATTCACCAGCATATTCTTCGTTGGTTGTTTTCTCAAATGAGCTAATTCCTTCACATTCGGCCACATGGTGTTCTTGGAGACGAGAAATTTCACAACTCTGCTTCTGTAGGCTTTTTTCTTTTAGCTTATGCTCTTTTATTTTGACTGTATTTTCATTTTTCTTACTGTACAGTGTGATTTGAAAAAAAAAAAAACACTTTCACATACAAAAATCATTAAATACCTATATTTACTAAATTTCTCTCCGTAGGCGCTTGCAGAAGCTATTCCAACTTGTGGATGATATGTAAGTGAACGTCATTTGTCAGGGCAAAACAGCCATAGGTTGGCAAAATGCATGTTGCAACTTATGGTTGCAATCTGGTGCCCTTCCTTGCAACTTTTTGAAATATGTGTGTGTGTGTGTTTTCTTATAGCAAAGCCACATCGGGCTATCTGCTGTGTCCACCAAGGGGAATCGAACCCCTGATTTTAGCATTGTAAATACGATGACTTACCGCTGTCCCATCGAGGGACTTTTTTAATTCCAAGAAATAAATAAATGCAATCTATAGGTTAATAACAATTCATGTATTTAAAGAAAACTATTTCCATAATAAATACAAACTTTGACCTAAAAATTATAAAAGTATCAAATTAAACATTCTAACTTTTTGTAAGAAATGTTTATTTTCACAATGTGTACTAAAATATAAAAAACTCATTTTAGCATATCTATGTGGTACATTCTTTCTCTGTTACTATTTGTTTCTTTCTTTCAAGGGTGCTCAGAAATTTGGTATAGGGAATGAAAAGTAAGCAGTTGTAAAATGTGTCAGTACAAGATGTTTCAATGAATGACGAGTCATTTATCAGAAGTGAAAATATTAAGGTATATTGATACGAACAGCGTTTAGAAGAAGTGTAAATAACATACTTTGTTATGCAAGTATATACATTGCTTTTTGTGTAATAAGTGAAAAATGAACAATAATAAAATAATATATGTCATATAAATGTTTCATAAAATATTATATATATATACATAATTTAGAAGTTGGGGCTATTGGCGCGCGCCTTTTGAGCTTAGTGATAAATTGGTCATTGATATTACCCCAAAATGATTTCAATGGGCATCCAGTTGTTCGGAAATCTTTGCTTTTTACAAACGAGCCCAGGTTTGATATATTTGGAAGTAATCAACGGTAGTTTTTTCGAAGGCGGTCTGAAGAGTGGTATAACGTTAATGTACAACAACTACAGTAAAGCATAGGGGTGGATGAATATATTTGTGGACTGTATCTCAGTCAAGGGTGTCAGGGATTTATATAATATCAAAGGAATACTGACTACACACATATTCAGACTAGTTCTGATCTACCATACTATTCCCCTAGAAACATTAGGCAGAGTTTTATGTTTCAACATGAAAATGACCATAAGCATACAACCAATATAGTGAAAACGTATTTGGCACTTAAAAAGGCTTATGAAACACTCAAAAGCGTGTCGTGTACTTTACAATGTCCCGATACGAATGTCAGCTAGGCCATATGGGGTTATATGGATGCAATCAAACAACTTGGATGAATTGTGGAAAGTGTTACAGTATATGTGGAACAACATTCCACAGTTCTTCATTGATAAGCTCTATGGTAGCACGATGTCAAACTTTGCATATATAGCAGGGGGTCTCACATCAAATGTTAATATTCTGTATTCATTTATTCATTTGTCTTTACATATTTTTGTCATAAGGCATTGTGCTTATGTTTGTGCATATTTGCTTTATATGATTTGCATTATATGCCCACTATGTCCTTTGTTTCCATACTTATATCCAATATTGTATGAATGAATTCATACTTGACGTAAAATACATGTATATTGTAACGAACATATACATACAACAACATGATATATTTAATAAATGTACTTACATTTGTACTTATGTTCAATGAATGTATGTACTTCTATTATAATTCTGACCAATTAATGGCAAATATAGTAGTGAAATGGTATCACTTGAAAAGAAAACTGTTACAGGTTTAATCCAGCAAACATTTTCCTCTGCTCTTCACTCAACCTGGAGTACACTTCACGCCATCAACTATAGTATATACTAATATACATACAGACTTTTGAAGGACAATACAACGTACAACTTAACGGTGTAAACCCCGTAAAAATAGTCCTAGTTTAGTGCTGTCCTCTATGTGTCACAAAACTCACTACAATGGGTGGGCAGCAGAAGAAAAAAAATGTTCAAACACAGTTTATTGAAGCAAGGACTTTTCTACTATATCTTATAAAAGTCCAAGTTATAATTTTTATATCTTAAGATAACAACTCCATTATCGTGCACTATGAAGACTGGTATAGACCTTCCACACCCAAAGGTGTGGTCATGGGTGCAAATACAACGTAAAGTCATACATACACGCAAATAAAATGTTCCAGTCAGTTGTTCGGATAAAGAAGTGTCTATTTTCATCATAAATATGCTTCCAAGTGCTCATTAAACAAATTCTCTAAAGCCTATTAAACCTATTGAAGTATTAGAATTACTCCTGATAATAAACAGCTACACCAACTATCAGTATTCCAGGTATTATGCCTACACATACCAGCCTTCATAGACGTAGTAATACAATTATTCTTACAAAATATTCAGAAGCGTATTCTATTATAAAATTCCACCTAACAGATATTAAATCAAGGGTTATCATATAATTGCAGCTGTAATTTCACTGCAGCGCAGGCTCCAAATCTCATAACTGTCCCAACTGTTGTTACAGATTTCCTCGGTTATTTACTCACGTAATCTGGGATTATAAAGCTCTTCCAATATGTTTAATCAAATGGTTAAAACAGAGTGCCATATGCATATTTTATACTGAAATACAACTCAGTGGATTGGAGAATAATGGCATTGGCTCCATTTTGTATCTTATTGCTATTTTAACTGCTGAATACATATAATATCTTATGACACCTTTCTCATTAGCTAAATAGACGACAGAACACAGTGATCTCACTGACTGCGACTTACAAAATCCTCTGAACCTTTGTTGTTGGTCTAGTCAGCGCATGAAAAGTCTGTCAGTGACATATAGCTTAAGTTTGTCAAAGTGTTCCACATGATTTTGCTTTTCAATTTGTAGTTTTGTCGATTGAGCAGTCAAAGTTTGAGGTAAAAGCCAATCTAGAATGAAAACAGCGTTGCTTCTGCTTTGCAGGCGCATGTCAAATCCATATTCAGTATCCAGGCTCTAGCTTTCATACCTTCATTCTTAGTATAACAAGGCAAATACAGTCACCTATTGAGAAGGAAAATGCATTTTTATCACCTATAGGCACGTCTACACTATGAAGTAGCTTTTATCATACATCCACCGAGAACGATACTTCACGTGTAAGCATCAGTAAGTTCAGCGAACAATCATTTAACTGTTGCTCGGGTGCCCAATACACAAATATGATTAATAGCATGTATTAATTCTAATCAGTTAAGTGAGAGTTCGCAAACTTAACAAACACATACCTCACAATCTATGTAACCCATTCAGTCAAATCAACAGAGTTCGGACGAGATTGAGAAATGTACAAACAGTTGATCGTAGAAGTTCGATCTCTGATCTGTATGGACTTCTTCAGGTGCTTCATACCAATCTGTCTATTGATCAGCCAACTTATTAACAAGTGACTATGCTAAAGAGTCACTGAATTATGGATACTATATTTTGCACTTAGTCAGATAATCAGTAATGACTAAAACATATAATTTGGCATTATCAATCTGTTGAAGAGGTTATAAGTTTCTACTTACACAGTCTTTGGTTTCCAGGTAGTACCTTACAACACTTTTATTGAATTTTACAATAAAATAAAAGGATTTGCTGTAAAATTTTATATATGGCAGATAAACGTTATTCCTAAAGGAGACTGTGGTTTTAACCACAACGGACTGAAAGCGCTTGAAGTTCACGATTTAGGGTAAGTCCACTAGATTATCAGTATATAGACTATGCCCCATTTGTCGAGTATTTATATTATCAGAAAGTGCAAACAGAGTTTCCACCCCACCCTTATTCACAACAGGCCAAACAGTTATTAAAAACTAATTAACAATCTATTACTGATATTATTGTTCCAATAGGTTTCTAAAAGAAATCCGTAACTAAAACACAGCCATAATCGAATAAACACTACAACTGCTTACAAAGAGAAAAACAGTTAACTTGAAAGAGACTGAAATTTAGTGTCAAAACAAGACGAAATGATTCTAGTTGAAGACACTCCCAGTTAGTAACATCACTCCAGTTTCATAGCACACTAACGATGAAAAGGGTTTAAACTATAACCACTAAATAACCACTCCCAGTTAGTAACATCACTCCAGTTTCATAACACACTAACGATGAAAAGGGTTTAAACTATAACCACTAAATAACCACTCCCAGTTAGTAACTTCACTCCAGTTTCATAACACACTAACGATGAAAAGGGTTTAAACTATAAACACTAAAAAACCACTCCCAGTTAGTAACATCACTCCAGTTTCATAGCACACTAACGATGAAAAGGGTTTAAACTATAACCACTAAATAACCACTCCCAGTTAGTAACATCACTCCAGTTTCATAGCACACTAACGATGAAAAGGGTTTAAACTATAACCACTAAATAACCACTCCCAGTTAGTAACATCACTCCAGTTTCATAGCACACTAACGATGAAAAGGGTTTAAACTATAACCACTAAATCATTCTTGGCCTTAGCAGAAACACTGCTTTTATTGATTTATTACAAAGTTGAATGTGACGCAATGCAATAATATGAAATATGCTGCTATAAGTTAAAGTTCTTACGAAATAATAAAATGAACACTTTTATTAACTAAAGATACTACATTAATTGAAATTGTACTGATAAGCTGAATTTGTGAAAACGTAAAAGACTTTTAGACTGCTGCTAAACTGTCGAAGTCGCAGCATTTTGTGAGACTCATTATGGTGTCGTTTTGTTCGAACAAAGGGGACCTATTTGTTCTATGGAGTTTTACGCAGCCAATAATCTTACGGACCTAGTGTTGAGAATGTTAAAAAAAAAGCGTAGTCTTTTTGTCTAGGTACATTCAAAGTTGACTAATTTCGTCACATATCCACTAAAGATTTTTTGGCCCCAATTTCAATAGTATTTGCCAAATTTAGGCACGAGATGGTTGGAAATAATTGAAATATATCAGGGAAACTACTAACATGACAAGTTAAAGTATAGCACCACCGAGGCATGATTTTTATGAGAAAATATATTGAACAATAATCAAAAACTTTTAATTTAATCTTCGAATTACATATACAGTTGTTTAAAGAGTCCAGAATTCTTACTTGTCTCGTACATATTATATACCAAAAATTATCCTCAATGACTATATAAACAGATAGTGTTTAATACACAACCATATCTCTGTTTTAGTAAAATGTAGGGAGCAAAACATTACTACATCACCCTAATTTGTCAATAATTGGTAATACTTATTATTTACTACAGCTCTTTGGTAATGTATCTTTAATCGAGACGTCATTTGTCTGTTTATACAAATGTTCAAGGAAGTTTTTCAATGTTAATCTCGCACAGGTTAGTTTTATGTTTGAATTAATGAATTAGCTCTAAAGAAACAGTTTTATCTTCAAACTTTAAAAGAAAGTCCGAATTAAGTTCTAATTTAACAAACACAGAATAATAATTGATCTTTGAAACTGAATAAGAACTAAATAGTATATTTTAGGTATATTTCCCAGCCGTTTTTGAGGAAAGTTTTACAAAATGTTTAAAATATGTAGAGTCGTTTGCACAAAGGTTAAAAGCTTATGAGTACAAATATTTCGGAATATAGATATTTCTTGAAAAGTAAACATTTGTGTTAGTAGACTTATCCCGATATAAGAAGGTCTACAGTCCGAAAGAGATTGGTTCAATGTGTTTCTTGAACGGTAGTGATTCAACGTGCTCTTGAATTTAGTTTACCAAATCATCTATAGATGGCGCAAAACTCACTAGATGAGAATGGAGGAGCCAGTTCAGTACAAACAACTTCATCCAAACAGGGAATGGTAGAACTCGAGTGTCATGAAAGATGCAGCTCTCATGTGCTCCAGGATGAAGAGGATAAAGTTTGTGTAGCCTTGCAGGAATGTAGAACCGCACAAAATAGACATCAATCGGTGCATAAAACCATAAGGTAAGTCGTTCTTGATAATAATCACGGGGGCTGTTGTTGGTTTGAGTATCAATATCAATGACGCATGATGCTACAGATTTTTTGCTCAGCTGATATATAATCAATGCCGACCACAATAGGATGCGTCTTCGTGAACCTTTCCTTGACTACAGAAGCTTCGGGCTAAAGTGTGCATTCCAGAAAGGAAGTAATAATAAGATCAAGTTGTGGCGTATTATACGTTACACTAGGGTTTCTGTAGCAGCTTTCCAAATGGTAAAACTAAACGTAACCTCGTACAGATGTCAGGAGTTGTTTTTCTACCATAGTATAATTCACTCGTAGCCTTGTTTGTCAAATAGTGTTCAGTTTCACGAATGCATGCATCGTATTGCTTACTTTTCATTAACGTCATTTGTGTATAATATTCACTGTGAAGCAAAACATACATTTTGAAATAGTTTAAAGCTATATATAAAATATAGTCTTATAAAGACTTTAAATATATCTTAATTTATGTATAAATTCACCGGTGGGTGAACGGTAAGCTTAAGGACTTGTAACCCAATAATTCGGGGTTCGACCCCTGCAGTAAACACAACGCAGATAGTTCATTTTGTTGCTTTGTGCTCATCAAACAAACAAACTGCTAAAGTTTGTTAAAAAATATTAGTTACCATTACAAATGTTTTTGATGCTACCTGATACCAAACCATTCATTGCTATATAAGAGAAACCTCGTGCAGTAAACAGTTAAAAAGTTCTGTCGTTCGCTATGTATTAATACAAATGAGAGGTCACCGGGGACAAATCCATAATAACTTCAAACCATTAAGAATATATACACGTATGCTTCATCTTTCAGTACGTTTTATGGTCAGTAACACACTGGAACGTATTTGGTAAGAATATATACACGTATGCTTCATCTTTCAGTACGTTTTATGGTCAGTAACACACTGGAACGTATTTGGTAAGAATTTATACTCGTATGCTTCATCTTTCAGCACGTTTTATGATCAGTAAAACACTGGAACGTATTTGGTTAAACTAGGTGCTTTTGTTTCCATGACCACTTCGTTATTTATGTAACTCAATTTCATGTTCTAATTGATATGCCGTTATATTTTTACAGGAAGTTCCCTCAATAAGTATAATCGAAAGACACCAGAAAACATTTTAAAAATATTTTTCTGTCATGAAGTTATAATGATTTCTTATTTAGCAACATGTTATTGGTCATGTTAAGACACGTTTGTTGGAATAAAAAGTCATATATTATTCTTGTTTTCGTAACCTCATTCAACATGTTTATTTTTGTAAGTCTAGCAAATGATATTACATCCTACCCTTGTTAGGTCAGAGGTCAAAATTGTAGCAAACATCTCTATTATACGATTCTATATTAGATGTTATTAACTCACTCTTTTTAAATCAGAGGTCAAAACCTGTAGTAGCCATCTCCATTATTGGATTTCATATTGGATGTTATTAGCTACTACTCTTTTTCAGGACAGAGTAGAAAACCGTAATATGTGTCCTGTACTGTGATTCTAATTCTAAGAACTAAGTTTTAGCTATTACATTTGTTAACTCAGAGGTCATGGTTGTGGTGAACGACTTTATTA
>NW_013665753.1:896267-900535 GCF_000517525.1 Limulus polyphemus
GAACGACTTATTACATGCTTCTATAGCGATATCAAATATTACTACAGACAGTTTTTGTTAGGTCGGAGGTCATGGTTGTGGTGAACGACTTATTACATGCTTCTATAGCGATATCAAATATTACTAAAGACAGTTTTTGTTAGGTCGGAGGTGATGGTTGTGGTGAACGACTTATTACATGCTTCTATAGCGATATCAAATATTACTAAAGACAGTTTTTGTTAGGTCGGAGGTCATGGTTGTGGTGAACGAGTTTATTACATGCTTCTATAGCGATATCAAATATTACTAAAGACAGTTTTTGTTAGGTCGGAGGTCATGGTTGTGGTGAACGAGTTTATTACATGCTTCTATAGCGATATCAAATATTACTACAGACAGTTTTTGTTAGGTTGGAGGTGATGGTTGTGGTGAACGACTTATTACATACTTGTAGAACTACACTTAACAACAAACAAACCATACCAATCTTATCACTCTTTTCTTTATGTAAATAAATCAGTGGATAAGGTTGAGGTCAACATAGTGCATTATTTATTATGAAATTTTATAAACTTGTCAAATGTAATTAACTTGTGCCTTACAAAATAAACACAAATAGCATGTTTTAGCCGTTTATGGATAACTGAAGTTTGATTATTGTATATAAATGTATCTTACCATCCAATTCGCTGCACTAATTTTATTTATTTTATTGGATATAGCACTTAACTTATTGATGGCAGTTTTTAACTATATTCTGTAAATATGAGGCACTTCATTTCAGTTTTTAACCACATTCTATAAATCTGAGGCACTTCATTTCAGTTTTTAACCACATTTTATAAATATGAGGCACTTCATTTCAGTTTTTAACCACATTTTATAAATCTGAGGCACTTCATTTCAGTTTACTTCACTTCTTGAGTCTTTTTTGGATAACTGCATTTGCCTAATATAAATAACAATTTGAAAATATTTTACAGAATCTGATACTAAACACAACCTTCATTTTTATTTTATTTACTACCATTATTTGTAACAAGAACCTTTTTTGTGTAAGTAACATTGTTTTGTAACTAAGTGTCTACATCTATAAGGGTTATGTTCACTTATGTAAATACATCATCTGGCACTGAGCATATCAAATCCTCCGAAGATGTAGTTAGTGGCTAAAAGATTCAATCAAGTTGCTTGATTTGTTACTTAGACGCCTCAATATGCTGAATAATTCTAAAAAAACATCAAGTCATGCTCAAACCTTGCATTGCGAGGTCGTTTAAACTTTTCTCTGTCAAATTATGTTAAAAGAACATAGAATAAATTACTTCAAACAATCGTATTTTTGTTCGAAATCGTATTTTTGGAATCTAATATGGCTACATGAAGATTCTGTTGAAACAAAAATAGCTTTTATCTGTCGAAGTTTAACTAGAGGACGTTCCTCTATATGTGAGATGGATAACTGATATGTGTAAAGCCAGAGTCTGAGTGCCTGACGTTAGAGATGTCAACCTTGTTTCTCACCAGAGGTCAAAAAAGGTATTGTTGTTTGTTTACGCATATGCTTAATTTTCTTGTAGTTATTTGCCATTATTATATTTTATTTTGCACGTGTACTAATTTAACAGCATATACAAGGATATTTTATGTTTCAAACGCGGTCTTAAAAGAATGCTCCCCAGTGTTTTAGCGGTAAGTCTGCAGGCTTACGATGCTAAAAATTGGGTTTCAATACCCGTGATGGGCAGAGCACAGATAGCCCATTGTTAGGCTTTGCGCTTAGCGAGAACCAAGTCAAACTTCAAAGAATAGTGTTCTTACCTGAAAGTTTTTACACAATCTGTTGCCATAGCAAATTAATATGGTTTAACTACTATTTTGTAAGTCAAAGCAGAATCATTTCTAAGATTTTATTTATGCGTGTATTTATATTTCACTACAGTATAAGATAAAAGGTATTTCTATTGCGCATGTCTGTTGATTTGTAAGTCTCGTGCATGAGGTATTCGTAATGTTGTAAAAGTCTAACTATGGATGAACTCAACGCTTATAATGTCCCATAAAATCAAACACTATTAAATAAGTATTGATCTAATATCTACTTTGTGTGGTTTTATAGAAATACCTCAGTGGCTGCTAATATTATTACCAGAACAGTGGTATATCCATACTTTATTGGAAACAAACGTTACATTTAAACAACAACAAAAAGCAGATACAGGATACTGTACGTATTTTGTTTCGTTTTACCGAGGGGTAAGTATTTAAGTATCTGTTAGTTACCAATGACTATATTATATTTATCGTTCAGAGGACAAAATCCCAATAGAAAGGAAGTATTAACAATAAAATACTAATAATTGTTATCCATATTGAGCTAATTATCGTGATTCTATGGATCAAAGTTAAGCTAACAATAAGATCATCTTATAGATTATTATATCGCAAAAACTTAATAGTTTCACTGACCAGTTTTAATTTTTTGTCAGTAAAAAATAGAAAACAATTAATCACATTCCTTTTTTGTAAACTAAATACAATCTACAACAATCTTCTCAAATAGATTGTATTAGCACATGATCTAAGTAAGAAATACATATAGAGAAACAAGTAGTATAACATAATATATTATACTGATGTTAGGGATACTTTAGTACATATACGTGCTTGACATGAATATGTAAGACTGGCACAGAGAGGTAGGCAGATAGTGTATTAAAACCAACAGAACCTATTATACTGATGTTAGGGATCGTCCAATACTTGACACGAGCATGAAAGACTGGTACAGAGAGGTGGACAGATAGTTTAAAACCATAAGAACCTATATTGATCTTAATGATCGTTCAAAACGGATTGTATTTGACTATTGTAAATAACAGAAAGATACATAAACAGACGTATAAAGTGCATAAAACCAACAGAACCAAAGTTGACACTAGCTATCGCTATCGTTTGTTTGTTATGAATTTCGCGCAAAGCTACACGAGGGCTATCTGTGCTAGCGATCCCGAATTTAACAGTGTAAGACTAAAGGGAAGACAGCTAGTCATCACCACCCCCGCCAACTCTTGGGCTACTTTTTTACCAACGAATAGTGGGATTAACCGTCACATTATAACGTCCCCACGGCTGAAAGGGCGAACATGTTTGGTGGGACGGGGATTCGAAGCCGCGACCCGCAGATTGCGAGTCGAACGCCCTAACCACTTGACCATGCCGGGCCTATCGCTGTCGATCCAAATGGATTGTTAAGTTTGATTTCACTTCTCTGTACTCTCAACCAGGCTAGCTTTAATTTCTTTAATAAAATGACTTGTACAGATCCAATGCTTCACAGTCTCTCTCTTATTAATCTTATTGCTTTCGAGTTATTAATTCTGTTTCATTTTTAATTTCTAGCCTTATTTGCAGCAATTATCATTAGTTTTAGTAAGTGCTCTTTAAACTCCGCCTGTTTTATTTCCAGTAATATTTTCATCAGTTATCATTAGTTTTAGCCATAGGTTTCTTTAGTCTCAGTGTTTTATTGCCAGTCTTACTTGCAGCAATTATCATTAGTTTTAGTAAGTGCTCTTTAAACTCCGCCTGTTTTATTTCCAGTAATATTTTCATCAGTTATCATTAGTTTTAGCCATAGGTTTCTTTAGTCTCAGTGTTTTATTGCCAGTCTTACTTGCAGCACTTTTCTGTACTTTTAGTCTTAGTACTCTTTCTATTTTAGCTCCAGTTTTATTTCTCTCAGTTGTCAGTAGTTTTAGTCGTATTTCTCTTTAGTCTCTGTCTCTTTTATCCTCCAAACGCGTGAAAATGACATTATTGACTTAGACTCGTTATTAATGCTTGAATCCTTGCAAGAACTTGAAAGGTTTGCTATTTCATACGACAGATCCTCAGATGTAATGAAATAGGCATGCAGTAAGATAAGATATGCGTTGAAGTCCTTATTACTTGAAAGTAAAAAAAAAGTGAACCACACATAGACACGCACAAATAAAAACTTCTTTGTTGGATGTGAACCACACATACATACACACAAAATAAAAACTTCTTTGTTTGGATGTGAACCACACATAAACACACACAAATAAAAACTTCCTTGTTGGATGTGAACCATACATATACACACACAAATAAAACTTCTTTGTTGGATGTGAACCACACATACATACACACACACAAATAAAAACTTCTTTGTTGGATGTGAACCACACATACACACACACAAAAATAAATAAAAACTTCTTTGTTGGATGTGAACCACACATACACACACACACACAAAT
>NW_013665753.1:901345-930822 GCF_000517525.1 Limulus polyphemus
AAAAAAAACTCCTCTGTTGTGGATGTGCCCCACATACACACACACACAAATAAAAACTTCTTTGTTGGATGTGAACCACACATACACACACACACACAAATAAAAACTTCTTTGTTGGATGTGAATCACACATACACACACACAAATAAACACTTCTTTGTTGGACGTGAATCACACATACATACACACACACACAAAATAAAAACTGCGTCAAAAGCCTAGTTTATTGTGTAGGAAATATTTTCTCATATCTCTTTCTCCAGTTTCATACATCATATGTTTTTAAGCCATGTATCACGATGAAACCTTTCCAAGTTATATCTCTAACTATGTACTCGCAAGAGAATATTGCTGTATATAAGTAAATATGTTTATAATTACACAAACTGTGAAATTTTTCATTTCGTCTGTGTGATAAAATTTATTTATTTATTCAAACTGATTTAAATACTTAAATGTTTAAATAGTTACTTTACTAAATAATATTCTGTGGTGTCATGACTATGCATTTTAGCACGCTTACCGGTATAATTGTACAGAATATATCAAGTAAGTAGTTAGTATAACGGAAGTAATTTACATTCATTTGATATGCTAATTTCTGCTACCAAAGTTTTAGAACATTAAAAATCTGTAACTCAAATGTTTCAGTTTCAGCTTATTATGGTTGTTATGCTTCGTTTAAAACAAAAGTCTGCGCCTTAATATAATATCACCAATAGGTAATTTATTTTCACTTACTAAAACACCCAAACAATATCATGGTTTACTGCTATGCAACGAAAAAAATATTTAATGTTCGGGCGTTTTCTGTTTGGAATTTATGCATTGATTTGTTTAGCATACCCAAACATTTTTCTGTAGTGTCTTCAACTTGGCAGTAGTAAACGAAGTTAATGTTTCTGGTTGTTTTAAAGTAAACTTGCATGATAGTTTTACCTTAGCCATAGCTGAGACACAAAAGTAAAGAGATTAGTTTTAATTTTTCTGGTCGGTGAATCACTTAAATTTTTATATTAATTTTTACTTCTTGATAACATTCTTCATGTGAAGTCAATGAATTTCAGAGTTTTTTAGAAATTATAAGTTTTCCTTTTTATAGACAATGCTATATAGTGAATTCATACACAAAATGTTGTCACCACAAACGTTGCCTAGTTTTAACTAACTTCCTTTTAAATCACAGTTCCTAAATTTTACACTTTTGCTGTATCTGGTTGAGATTCGTGGACAACTAAGAATGAAGAAACAAATACATTTAAGGACAAAAATCTAAAGATAAACTGGGATTTTTACATTGTTTTTAAGCCCTGCCTCTGGTATCTTGAATTATTATGTTAGCACTTTCTCAGATCTTTATGTATAAATAAAACAGTTTATACTTTTGGGCAACTTTATCCATGAATTGTCAGAAGTTTCTATTGGAAAACCTTCATTTTGATACTCTGACGAAAAGTAGCCGCATTTTCCATACTGTATGTGAAAACTGGCACACGTAGAGAAGAAATCTAGTATCCTAGTTACTATTTGTAAAGCTAGAACCGTTGGCCCTGTCAACGTGTTTCAGGTTTCTTCGCTTCACTGTAAAGCTATGTAAAGAAAGTAATCTCTCAGGGAACACATTGTGCACTTTTGGTCGGGTTAATGTTAATAGCATGTCATGGTATTTTGGAAGGAAAAATAGAGAGAGAGAGAGAAAAGAATAAGAAAACTTAAAATGCTTGACCTACAATTATGGGAAAATTATGAATAAACTGCACAAATAATTATTGTTAATTTTTGCTTTCACTTTTGTCATACAATTATGACCCCCATATGTCTGCGGACTTACAACGCTAGAATCCGGGTTTCGATACCTGTGGTTGGCAGAGCACAGATAGCCCATTGTGTAGCTTTGTGCTTAATTACAAACAAACAAACATATAATTATAGAAATTGTATTTTATACTAAGGGTTTTGCTTGAAGAGACAGTGATATTTTAAATTATTATTAAAATTGAAAAACGGTGAATCAACATATCCGACAATATTTTAAACGTGACGACATAGATGTGAATTTTAGAAAAAACTTGCAAAATTAGCCTAATTTGACCAGTTACTTGACGAAATCAAGCAGAATAAAACAATTCAATAACGTAAGCAGGTTAAATTCTTCAATTATATTACATATAAGGATTATAATTCTAAGTCTACAGTAGCACTTGTAATTCTACTGAACTATGGTGACCCAAGTTAAATACAGAAAATTAATGATTTGTAGTATGTTATTCTATAGTGTTTCTTCTAAAACATAAAAACTGATGGAGTTCATGGAAATCTCATCGAAACTATTACTAAAATGTTAATATGTAATTTAGGTACTGAAAGAAGTGCGTCATTATTAAATTAACATCAAATGATTCTCACCACTACAAAACTAGAAACTATGTTCGAAAAAAGTGGCAATAATATAATTCTACACAACTTTTACCCTGATAGTAAAGCAAAGGAACAACAAGAATAAAAACTACAGACTTTACAATGACAGTATAATACAGGAACAAAAGGGACAATACTGTAGCCTTCACACTGACAGCATAATACAGGGACAACGAGGATAAATAGTATAGATATAGACTTCTCTCTGACAATCAAATGTAGAGACATTGAGGATTAAAGATGTATATCTCACATTGATCACAAAACTTATATATAACGACGACATAAGTATAGACTTCACACTGACACTAAATTATAAAGAGGATAAGACTTTACACTGTCAACAAAACACAGGAGCAACGAGAATAAAAAAGGAAATTCTTATATTGCCAAAACAAATGGACCATGAGGATGAACACAATTATTGTCTTCATTTTGACGGTGAAATAGAGGGACACTAAAAACCAGAGACAGCAATCAAAAACAATATATCTATAGTCCTTATTCCTACTTTATAATAAAAACCAAATACTATAGAAATATTACAGAAAGTAAGGTAGCAGCTTTCATTCTGTGCAACTGTGTTTACATAGTACAGGGAAGTACCACTAATAAGTTACATCCGTTAGATCGATCAATATTAACGTAGACACACTATTTCAACACAACAGTGTTCTTAAGCAGAGAATGCTGTCAACAGTTTATCGCACGACTGTTGATAGCATTCTCTGCTCAGTACAAAGAATCACACTAACTAGTGTGGGATGAGGATATATAAAAATACACATATTCACGTCTCACTAAAGTCGACTGGTGTGGGATGAGGATATATAACAATACATATATTCACATCTCACTAAAGTCGACTGGTGTGGGATGAGGATATATAACAATATATATATTCACGTCTCACTAAAGTCGACTGTGGAATGAGGATATATACCAATACATATATTCGCGTCTCACTAAAGTCGACTGTGGAATGAGGATATATAACAATACATATATTCGCGTCTCAATAAAGTCGACTGGTGTTGGATCAGAATATATAACAATACATATATTCTCGTCTCACTAAAGTCGACTGGTGTGGGATGAGGATATATAACAATACATATATTCACGTCTCAGTAAAGTCGACTGGTGGGATGAAGATACATAACAATACATATATTCGCGTCTCAATAAAGTCGACTGGTGAGGGATGAGGATATATAACAATACATATATTCACATCTCACTAAAGTCGAATGGTGTGGGATGAGGATATATAACAATACATATATTCACGTCTCACTAAAGTCGACTAGTGTGGGATGATGACATATAATAATACATAGAATCACATCGCAATAGAGTCGACTGGTGTGGGATGACGAGTGATCAGCTAACCCCATGTTACAGAGTTATAGTTCGAATTTCTTTTACTTAAACACAGCGTTTCTGAACCAGAGTTATTGAGGGTATTCTGGTTCGTGTGGAAATAACTTCAGTTTCATAAGGAATTATTTTTTAGACCACACTCTAACCTTAATCTGTGTTATGTTTTTCTAAGGGATGGATCTATAGGCTATTTATGACTGGATTGACAACTTCCTATTATAAATACTATTATCACAAATTCATCAACATATTACAAAACTGAAGTCGTTTTGTAAATTATGTTTCGTAGTAGTAAATTTTGCCTTTTGAGTCTACCTTTAAATAACGTCAGAACACAAAAATATTTAAATAAAGAACCTTTTGTAGGCGGAAAGGTATATCGAGACACTGTTATTGCCCGAGAGAAACATGGATTGCAGGTTGATACTAAATGAAAAATAAAACAACTACTAAAGGTTTGAAGGAAGATATAGTATCAATAAAGTTCCCAATAAAAACATATACATCTTCGAAAGTGCTGCCTTTTCACTATCGGTGTTACTAAGACCACCTATTGCTCAATCGTTTGAGGAGAAAACTAAATATTTACTAGATCCATTTATAGAACATTAACTGATTTTAAAAGTTTCATAAACTCAAGACATGTGTAGTTGGTACGACGTAGCCATAATATACAATAAAGTAGATACCACAACGCTTTGCTGAATTATATATTTTTAAACGTTTACACAAAAAACAATAGGCACCGAGTAAGTTATTTTCTAGCTACACATTTTCTTGCGTTTATTTCAGTAATATTATAGAACTGTATTATGGTTTAAGATGAATTGTTCAAGTTATCGACACCTTGTAACGAATATTTTATTATATCTAAGAATAATTTAGATGTCACTACAAAGATTCTTAATAAAACATTTATCAAAACCTTCATGAAACAGAATATACCCATGATACAATGATCATGCTGGGTTCGGAGTTTTACAAACTACAAATCTAAAATTTCAAAACTTTTAACTCCACAACATAACTTCGACTGACAAGTTATAACCTTAGCTGAAGCAAAATTAAGAAAAAGAACTAGAAATTAAAAACGTAACTTGAAATTATCACACACACACAAAAAAAAACACACACTTAACATCGCCTACAAAACCTTAATTATAACTCACAATATCCTAAAGTTTATTTTTTTCACAATAAAGCCACATTGGACTATCTATTGTGTCCACCCCGAGGAATCGAATCCCAGTTTTCTGTATTATAAGTCCATAATTTTCTCGTTGTCCCACTGTGGTTCAATAACTTAAAAAAAATAAAAGAAGTAACTCACACGACATCTAGCTCCCTAATCCTCCGAAAATCTGGTTTTAGTTCTATCTTTTTTTTTTGTACTTTCATTTCCTTCCAGACGACAAGATTACAAGTCGATATATGATTACTATTGGCTGTTGACAGAGCAGCTGATCATCTTCATCTATATACTGCGAGAAGCTGACTTACAAACGGCTATAATTATCATGACTAAAACTTCAGCGCCATCTTGTGTGTGTGTGTGTGGTTAGTAATTTGTCTTACTGCAAAAATTAACTAACCAACAAAAGCGAGTTAGTGTTTCATAAAGAAATTCCACAGAGGGAAAATAAATGAAATATAAACATAACTGACACAAAAAATGAAGGAATACTTCTTCACAGCCTTATTCTTCTAAAATGTGAAAATTACACATCGAATTGTTTGTTCAAAAAAGGACCTTTGTCCTCTCAGTTCTTACAAATTACTCAGGCCTTCGTTTTCTAGATTTCACATTTTTGTCTCAATGGATCGTCTTTGTCTCCATGATGTTTGCTTTTACGTTACTGGCCACTGCAGCTTCGATTTGATGACGTTTTATGATTTTTGAGTTATACTGCGTTTTGCACAACGGTCTAATGATTAATATTGTGCACCTTAGTATAGTGAAGGGTAATGGAACTTTATAAGAACTGTGTTCTAGATGCCTTGAAAACGATTCACGTCCATCATCGATGACACTGATAGCTAGATTGCATAATTGCATAAATCATAATTTTCATTGTAACAAGTTTTTGCAAAGGACGTGAGGCCTTAGACTACGTATCTTGACAAACATTCCACAGACCTACCATTGTGCATGGAAATGGACCATGCTGAAGCAAACCAAACGCAAAAAAAAACATTTGGAGCTGCAACAAGAGAATTGTTAGGTAGGCAGTCGAATGGAATTGCCGTGATTTGATATTCTTCTGTCAGTTTTCTGATGAAAACAGTGATGGTTTCTAGATGTGAAATTTTGACTTGTGAGCTTTTTTCTTTTCAAATGCTTATTTATGTTATTGTTCACTGGACCAAGAGATATGTCCAGCGTCATTGCAATGGAGTTTTGCATCAGATGGTTGTTTTTTGTGACCATAGTCTTAATTCTGCGAATGAGGAACTTTCTTTTCATTGACTCTTACATTTTTTATTTTGCTTTGTTTGTTGTTAAGCGTAAAGTTACACAATAGGGGCTACCTGTGCTGTGCCCACCACGAGTATAGAAGCACTGTGTTTAGCGTCATAAGCCTTCATACTTATCGTTGATCCACGGGGGAGCAAACTCTTAAACACTCGTAATTATGGGTTCTAAATTGCTGGTGGTTGTGATGTCAAAGGTATTTTCTACAGGATCACCAGAGGGTGTGCTATATGAAGGATGAAAGAGGGAGCCAAACTACGAGATTCAATATTGATTACTCTATAATTAATTGAATTGATAATACATGACATGGAGCTACAATAAATTAGGTTGAAATATAATGTTTGATATTAAACATAGATTCATTATGGTAAGATTAAAAAATATACGTAAACAATTATAATTAATAAAAAGTACTGATATTAAACAGAAGATGATTGATTATCACTATACTTGGCAAAAGGAGAACATGACCATCTTTCTCTATGTAGACTACCTATGAAATTGAATTACTTTCAAAATTCATTTCTAATCCTAATAATTATATGTGTATTCATAGTGAAACAAAAAAAAATGCTATTTGATATCAATATATTATTGTTATATCTTCTATTACAGATTAATTTTTCATAAAGTATTCAATCCCACATTAATTTTAACTTATACAACGGGCTGAGTACATTATATTGAAACACATTTGAATATGCAACTTAACAAGTCACGTGATAACTACAGCCGATACAAAATCGCGGTGGAAAGGATTGTATCAGAACTATATTTTGACTTTGCTTGAAGTTTCGTGATGCCACAAAAATATTTAATATTATATTATAATACAATACATTGGATTATATAATTATATTATAATTCAGTGTATTGTAATTCCATGTCACATAATTATCCATTCAATTAGTTACGACGTAATCCACACCAAGTCGGATCAAGAAGTATGATTGATTTTTCACTCCTCTCATAGAGTACTTTCTGGTGGTTCCATAGAAAACTTATTTGACGCCTCCATTTGTCGTCACAGATACTGACCAGTCAACATTGTTGTGTCCTTTGGTTCTACATTGTTGAAAAAGCTCCTTGTATAAAAGTTTATCCTCACAAAGTTCTTTGTCACAAACACCCCTATCGTCTATTTATACATGGTGACTCCCTACTGCAGCGCCAAATTCACAGTGAAGCATATATATTGGTTCTAAACATGTCACCAATTGGTGCGACATACTGCTGTATTAACGTATGCAAATGGTCGTTCTTATAAAGTGGTATTTAACACTAAGTAGTATATCTATGGGCTTGGCATGGCCTGGTGGTTAGGGCGCTCGAGTTCGAATCCCCGTCACCGAACATGTTGATTGGTTGTCTACTAGGCCATCTACCCAGGCGTTAAAATTGTTGGATTACAAAACACACAGTCGACCCCAAACTATCTGGGAATAAGGTCGTACAGGACAAAAAAGTAAAAGTACATCAACATTGTGATAACCTTTATTGTTGTTCGAGACCTATTATTTAACAACTGGAGGTTTAATTCTTGTTTAATAATTTAGTCGTTTAATTAGATTCAGGATTAAACTACTTTTACTTACATATTAATTCATTCTTTGACAACTAGGGTCGTAGCGTAAGATCCAAAATGTAGTAATAATTTTTCTATTTCTTAATTATTTTTTTGGTAACTAAAGTCGTATTTTTAAATCCAAAATGTAACCAAAAGTTTTAGTTATTGATTAGTTATTTTGAAGTTATGATTATATCATCGCAATACTTAATTAAGTTTCGATTATTTTTTATTTTAATTATATTATTGGTTAATTTTAATTTGTTCGTTTGTATTTTTAAACAAGCTGGTTACTACTTCTAGATCCAAAGCTTGGAAAACGTAAGTTTCTATATTAGATTCAATGTATTGAATTAACGATCTAATAATAATAATAATAATTTTATGTCTAGAATAATAATCAAGGACTTGAGTTGTTTTATCACGTTAACACTGTTTATCAAATACTACTAGATTCAGGGACTGGAAACGCTTATTATATCTTTATCATTGATATTTCTCTTTGATCTTTACATGGATAAATTATATAATCATAGTATTCCTGTATTACAATAAACCTATTTTTAGTGATTCGTTTATCCGCACTGCTGTAAAAATAGAATTAATAACAACGTATTGTAAAACTTAAGGTTAGGCCACTATTTATATGAAAAATATATTTATATATTTCTATTATTTACTATTAGAATCTGATTTAGATGATAAAAATGTCATTCACATGTTATAATTGCAGCCTTAAGCTAGGGTATAAATCTTTCCTGATCGATAATGCTATTCATTCTCTGTATATGTACATAAATATCGATGTAAAATATCAGCAATTGTTATAAATATTTAAATGAGAAAGTACGACGTATTTTAGTTAAAGAGAATTGTAATTTTAAAATTATAAAATAAAGAGGAAATATGTCCGAACGTAAGTGAAATAGGTCACAATTCTGGACTGTTTGTTGTCGGGCTATTTTGTTTGTTTGTAGTGAAGCACAAAGCTACACAATGGGCTATTCGTGCTCTGCCCACACGGGCATTGAAACCCGGTTTCTAGCGTTGTAAGTCCGCAGACATACCTCTGTGCCACTGGGGGGCATCGTGCTATTACTACTGGACATCAGCAGACTGAATGATTACTATGTTATTAATGATTGGTATTTATCACGTTTTCGAAGTGCTGTTTAATTTCATTAACTTCTCAGGCAATCCACTTTTCTCAGAGGAAATAGTTTATATTGATGGAAATTCAAAAGACAGATCGATAATTAGATTGTCAACGAGTAAGAATAGACGATATTTATATTTTCTGATAATGTACATTTTGTTAAAAATGTAGTTCATTCAATTAGAATTTTGTGATTTTTATATTTTATACGAGCTTCTTAAGAATTGTTGATACAGGTTTGAGCCTTTACCTTATCCTTCATTAAATCTTCGTCGAAAAAGTTAGGATAGCACAGAACTATACACTTAAATTAACGAAATTGATCTTGTAGCATTTTCAAGATATTACAGAAGAGAAGTGACTAAATCTGCTTTTACTCTTTATTCTTGCCCTGGATTACAGGAATGTAAAACTTCTTGAGGTAGAAAGTCTGACGTGTACAGGTTACGACACCCTTGATTCTTTAACAGAGCACGTGATGTGAACGTGGAATCTAATTATATGAAAGAAGAAAAGGAGGGGGGAAATTCCAACCTTTCCGAAGGAAAATAATCATGTTTTTTTTTTCAGTCAGAGTGTGTGTGGGAAATGAAAGTAAGGAATGTGACAAATACACACACATAAAAAATATAACTAACAACAGAAGTCTTTCGAGATTTTCGCTTTGGCGAAGTCTGTTCCATTATTAAATTACAAATGTTGGGCTCGTGATTTCATTAATATTACAAAGTTAAATTTTCAGTCTTTAAAGGCGTATTCTATCTCTAATATAAATAAAATCAAAGAGATCGGGGAATTATAAAAACAGTAAAGGAATACAACGTAAAGGAATAGATAAAAACACCAACATCAAATCATCAGGAAAGATGGCATCAAAAAGTATCAAAAGGCCTGAACCACAGGATATAAAATGAAAATATATCACAAAGAATGAAAAACATTAAAATTTTAGGATATGTCAAAAGATTTGTCCGAAGTTAAGCACAAAGCTACACAATGGGTTATCTGTGCTCTGCCCAACACGGGTATCGAAACCATATCGCTGTACCACTGCGGGGCTTGACAAAAAAAAGAGAGAGTCGTAACTAATCACAATAGGAATATCTTTAAATATATTATAACCTGTCTGAATAACCACTAGAAGAAAAAATGAGAATTTAGTAATCTTTAAATTATATTAAGAATATCATGAGTTAGTGTTAGTCGTTGAAACCATTAATTAAAAGTATACGTGTTTTAATATTTTTATTTGAATTGGTTGATGAATCGTAGCGTAATATTTTGCTCTCTTCGCGTGGATGTATGAGGCTTTTAAGTAATACTTCAATGTACTGCTGATTACTGAAAGAATAACAAAAGTTCTACGACTTGTTTAAACTGTGAGGCCTATAAGTACCAACGTATTTGTTTTAGAAAAAATTGTACAGTAGTATAAGTGGAAAAAAGTTTCATATATATATATTTTTATCTATACACTTATTATTGCTATCTTGCTTCTTGTTATGTGGTTATTATTCGATACAAGTACAAACATATGCCACCAAATCAATATTGGTTAATTTAATTAAATATCCCCCTTGATGATTATATTTCAAACGCTCATGAAAACATCGAAAATAGTGCTTTTACAGAGATTGAATATGTTATATTAAAACGAATTAGGAGCCATATCACGTCGTTACAGTACATCTCGCTACTTCCACTTGTACTTTACTTGACGACCATGCATCTTAACAATAGTCCTAAAGCATAGTTTTCATCGCAAAAATATCCTTCATGATGCTGACATGTCTAAAGCATACCACTCCTCTATCCATGCTTTCGATAATCCATCCAGTGTACCAGGATGACGATTTTCTAGCGCCCGTTTCAACAGATTGATTGCAAAGAAACTCATCGATGTTGCATTTGACAACTTGACCAGTATGTCCTCGTATGAAATAACATGATTATCCGTTTCATTCTTCAGCAGCTTGAAGCATGTAATGGTTGAATGGGAGATATGACTGGAAGACTTATCTTGATGGATTCATACCCTGTTAGCCTTCTTGCTTATGTTGCATACTGTCGCATGGGTTGCGTGGATGGATTTGCCACAGACCTTTAAGTTCGTGAACTCTCATCTGTTACAAGACGCTGAAGTTTGTTTACCATAGCTGGGCTACGACTTCAACAGGTCTCTTTCTGAATGGTCCTGGGTGAGAAAGCTGATTCATATTCCTTTGTTTTCTAAAGCTCTTAAATACAAAGATATTCCCGTCTTAGTAATTTTAAATCCTCAGTTTAAACACATCTTTATGAACTGCAAGTATGAATATTTTGTGTTGGTAAAAGATGTTATGTACACTTCCCAAAAGTGATCAATCTTACAAAACGTCAAACAATATCAAATTGTAGTTGGATACGTGCTCTTTCACCGTAACTTCATAGCGCCCGTGGTTGTCACGTAACTTTCTGATTTGTATATTTGTAATTGTTTTAATATAATACGCTCAACCGTCTATATTCTTGTTTTTTTTTCTTAATTACTGGATTGCGAGAATAGCCATTGGGATGATCATTATGGCATTTTAAGCTTCCAACTATTTACTAAATCACAATATGAGAAAATTCTAAACGATTGGAAACTTAACTAAACGATCGAGAAATAATTCTGGGACAAAAATTCTGACAGACCTAAATTAAATACATATCCAATATAGTAGCTAATAAGAGTTTATGAAATCTCCCCCCCCCCTCCACATATACACACAAACAAATTATATCGGTGAGAACTACATGCCTGAATAGACTAGGAGTTTGGAAATGTGTATGTCTATATTAAGAGTTCATTATAATTTCCCAGAAAGGGGGCCAAAGGCCGCCTGGAGGGGTTACTTATTTTAACCACTCGAATCACTACACAGTGGTGTGGTGCCTGTAAGTCAGTCAGTAGACACGTAAAGGACGCTTAACATTACAATTTAGTAAAACGTGCGCATGTCATGAATCACGAGAAGAATTATGCACTCTTCAGGCTACAACACCGCATGACATATGAACTTCAAAAGCAAATATATATATATATATATTTGTTGCTCTTAATTTTGGTTTGATTTACTTTTGAAACAGAACACTTTCTGGGACCCTGCGGAAGTACAGCTAGTATTCCTTTTCACAGAATGATATCTACGGAGGAATTCTTCTTGAGAACACGTTATTGTGACCCCTCAAAAAATACAAAACACACTTTATGATACTGATGTCTACACAGGAGTTTTTATTGAAAACATTACGTTTAGAAAATTGGTTTATATGAGTTTAACATTTTTACGAAGCTGAAATATTAGAACACAACATGAATATTACAGCTAAACTATTATAGATCTTTTTTTATAAGGCCAAGATTTGAAAAATACATTCTATTTTATTAGTATATATATTTCTAGATACACATAATGACAAAATTAGATGGATTTTATTTTATATTCTGTATAAGTAGAACTTTCGTAAGCAAAGCTTAAGAAATTTAAATAAATTAGTCGAACTGTTTATCTTCTATTTCAAGGTCCGGCATGGCCAGGTGGTAAGGGCACTCTACTCGCAATCTGCGGGTCACATCAATCACGCTCGCCCTTTCAGCAGTGGGGGCGTTATAATGTGACGGTCAATCCCACTATTCGTTGGTAAAAAGAGTAGCCCAAGAGTTGGCGGTGGGTGGTGATGACTAGCTGCCTTCCCTCTAATATTACACTGCTAAATTAGGGACGGCTAGCGCAGATAGCCCTGGTGTAGCTTTACGCGAAATTCAAAACAACCAACCAACCATTCTATTTCAACCACCACACTGTGGCAATCTTGTTTTATAAAACCATGTCACTTGTATGTGTTATGTGTTGTTCAAACCCTGTATGACGACGTTATTTTTCTCTGCGACTCTAATTATAGGCACAGTGACTGATATTTATGAAAGAAACCAAAAACTGTGCTAGCTATAATTTGTTGTTGTTAGAGTACATGAAGAGTTTATAAATATTAACAAACTAAAATGTTTAAAACATTGATATATTAATTAAACATTCCTTTTTTAGAGTTTTTAGACTAGCTTGAATTATGAAATTAGCAAATATTACTGGTTCTCCAAATGATTATAACGTAATAAGAGAGAGAGGATTAAGATTACTTTGTTAATCAACATAGTTTATAGAACACTTAGCTTTTAATGAATACTAGCTGACGAACACGTTCAAAGCACGGAGAGCACATAGGGCCCACTACAGGATGATAGGAGGGATCGGATACGAATGCCACTCCATTATATCACTTCGTGTCGAAGGGTCCGTATCAGGTTTGTTGGCAATTGGTTCAGCGGTTCGTCACCAGTTATAAGTGAGCACAATGCATGAGAAAGACGTATGGTCCTCAGGGGTGTCATGGTGGCTGGTCTAAACTCCGAGTCCCCATGTAGAGTGTCTTGGAGGAAGCTAAAATTACATGCCAGGTTTGGTGACAATCGGTCCAGCTGGTCTCCAGTTATTAGCGAACACACACACACAGAATTTTGTCAAATAATCGTTTAGATATAGTTTCAACAGAGCTTTGGAGATAAATATAGATACATTTATAGTATTTCGATACACCAGTATACCATTGCATTAATATGTTATTTCAAGCTTCTTTTTGGTATGAGCATATCCACACTCACCCGCCCTTTTGGTTGCTACAGGTGTATCTAAAACTAAGAAAGGCTTTCATGTATTAGTCAAATTTTCAGTAAATGCATACATAGTAAAAAATTAATGTATTTCTAACTAGTTATGGTTGATATTTTTAAAGCATTCTTTAGCATGCAAAGCATATTAACAATATATAATATTTTGTATAAGTAGAACATTCGTAAGCAAAACTTAAGAAAATTAAATAAATTTGTCAAATTGTCTATCCTTTAAATAATTTTCTATTTCAACTAAGCATTAGGGAAAGGAATCCAAAGAAGTTTTACAGAACCTTTGGCAATATATATATATATAATAAAGCTTTTATCGTCTATTTTGTATAACTCTTCTTAACCTTTGCTCTTTTAAAGTTTGTCAATAGTTACATGTTGTTATTTTTTTTTAAAGTTATGATCTAATATTTATCAACAAGCAATCTTTGACCCATCTTAAATCCGAAAGCCTAAGATTGAGGTACATTGATGTGTAGGACATAGTCCTGAGATTATTTTGCCGTAATGTATTTTTATCCGAAGAGATGTTTCTGTCCTACCAAAGTGGACCACCCGTATGCTATGGTCATCCTATTTCGCCATTATATTAATTGTCTTCTATCCTCTTATCTTTGTAATATTTTTGCACATCCTTCAGGAATCGTTCTTCTTCACCGCATCGTCGAGATCCGCACCATGCCGAATCGTCTTCGCTCTCTTACTCATTTGAGGGTAACTCGTCGAATACATCCGCTAGCTTACCGCTCCTGTACGTAGACGTCCTTCTCTTTGTGCACTTGACAGCACCTCTTCCGTTGAAGCTTCTCTTACCTCTTTTACGGCTAACTTTTTGAGCAACATTGTGCCATTGTAATCGCATTCACACCTGTTACACTTGTAACACCTTGGACATTTCTCCACTTTACATTTGCAGTTAGCTTAGAACCCGATCTCTTTTCTATCTCGCCAAGAGCAAACACTCGGAGATTCTGGATCGTTATCTCAGTAGTTCCTCAAAGGTTTCACAAAAAGTTCGAGAATGGTGAGTGTTCCATAGATAATGTACTACAACAATGCCATGATCATTATCTGAATTAGGATAAAAAAATACCCAACTTTATTAACGAAAAAACAATCATAACGTTTTTGGATGTTATCCAGCTATAGTTTGGTATACACCTCTGGATTTCTCATAACATATTGCTTATTCTTATAGATTTTCCGAAAGAAAGTCTTAATGCCGGATATGGTCCTTACAAAGTGCCCTACCATTTGTGCTGTCGTTGATTCAAAGGCTGCTTGTTAATTAAGAAAAAATATACCTTAGTGTATTCACGAGCTATTTGTGAATTGTGATAAGGTGTATGTTTTAAAACACTCATTAAAGTTAGATTTTTATTTCTATTTTATAGTTGACAATGATCTCCACACGTCCCAGAAAACTCTCAAGTGGAAGATTTTTATGACAGTATTTCCGTGTTCCTGTGGTCGCCCCAAGGATGCCACATACTGTCAAGTCGGGATTTTTTCATTGGAATAAGAAACCGGATCTTCAGTATGACGTCCAAATGGCGTTGCACACTATCCTCTTTTGTATCCTCTTCTCCGCCCAACAACATGATGGTTCTATAGGCGGTGTGGCTGCCGCCTACGAAAACTCCAAAATTTTCAAAATCGGTGCAGTGCTTAGTTCTATGGAAAACACTGCTTACTTTTTTCAACTAATTGAAGATGTCAATCATGAACCGAACATGTTGCCACCAGGTGTCATCCTCTATGCGGCAATTGTACCCATGAATCCAAACCCTATCCGAACAGCCCAGAAAGTATGCGAAGATTTGATATCTGCGACGGTAGGTTATAATTATTGTTATAAAATGCCTTGTTTGTGGTCGTATAAATGTTTCCAAAACTTAGGATTATCACGAGTTTCTAATTTTTAAAACAGGATTTAAAACTAATAAGTTAAAAGGTAAACCTGAACCCAACTACAATATGTCAGCCGCTGACCAATGTCACGTCCTGAGATTTATAAATTTATTTAAGTGTTTAATGACCAGATGTTTGAAAATGGTGCCAATATGACGTGTTTAGCAATAGACGGAATTTAATAAGTTTGTTTATTTGCTTCGAATATTCGCACAAAGCTACACAAGGGTTATTTGCACTAACTATAATTTTGAGCTAATAAACTAGAGGGAAGACAAATAGTCAAAACCGCCATCTTTCGGTTTGTTCTAATCGAATAATGAGATTTGACTGTTTCTCTTATAGAGCACCCAAAAACACAAAGATCGGATTGCAATTTTGCAGCAACTGGATGCGAAACGTAGATTATGCGATCCACAATCCGGTAGGCTAGAGTATGTTTTAAACGTTACACTTTTATGTTTGTTATGCGTTTCTATCACAGTCTGTTAATGATGATCATTAGCGATTACTTAATGTTTTCTTTTCAGTCGAACGTTTTCATTGAGTTATTACAATAAAAGGAAGATCTGGGGTACAGTTAAACATAATAATTATTATTCCTAATATTTTGAACTAATCAGTGCAGTGTTATGTATAACATATTTTATTTCACTTTAAAAAGTTAATAACTGGAGTTTGTAAAATGAAATTTTCTGGCAGCAGGTGAGGAGATCCGCATAATTAAGAGCCAGATAATATGTGGCTTTATTAGCCAAGACAATTGTAACTTAAGAGCAAAATAAAATACAGCTAAAGAAAGAAGTTCCTTAACTTTATGGCAGAATACTATAATCCTTCACATTTAAACGACTGGATATAATACATATTTAAGTATTGCAGTGTCTGTAGAAATCGACAACAAATCAAATAAATAAATATAAAGTAGGAGAGGGAGAGAAAAGTAACAGTTTCATCTAAGCTCTGCATATAATAACAATCACATTTATATCATCAATAACTTCTGATCAAAATAAGCTACCTACATAGCTATCTGATCTATATAGATCGCTTTCTTGCACCAAAGAGTTCAGATCACTTAGAGATATTGCGTGGTGTAAGCATTTACCAAAACAGAAATCTGGCGGTTTTTCGAAAAGGGAAAGGCAGCAAGAGGAAAATATGTTCGCGTATCATTTACGTTCTAGAGCAACCTTAGGCTCCCACCCCACCGATTATTACGAGTGTGCCCCCTCTAGTATCACATCAGTGTTAATCAAGAAAGTTTCTACAGCTGAAGCTGAAGCCCTTCCCAAGGACTTATTGTTTGAAGTAGTTAGTAAGTAACAAAAACAGACACACTTCAAATCATATAATGTGTCACATTTGCCTTTGCAACTGAAAACAAACACACATAAACACACATGGCCAGGTGGTTAGGGCACTCGCCTCGCAATCTGAGGGGCGCGGGTTCGAATCTCCGTCCCACGAAACATGCTCGCCCTTTCAGCCGTGGGGGCGTTATAATGTGAGGTCAATCTCACTATTGGTAAAAAAGTAGCTCAAGAGTTGGCGGTGGGTGATGATGACTAGTTGCTTCCCTGTAGTCTTACACTGCTAACTTAGAGACGGCTAGCGCAGAATTCAAAATAAACCAAAGCAGTCAGAATTTCTTAACATTTCCAAATTTAGTATAAATCAAGAGAGCACACATACATACAGTCATGGTTTAAAGCCTTGTAAATTAATTAACCTTCATCCTCCTTTAACTGATACATTTATAAGATATATTATTCCTATTATCATAGGAGAGAAGAATTGATGACCGAATTTGTGTTACAATTGGGGAACAATTAAGTATGGGAAGGAAACATTCTTTCACCTGAGATTAAACTCTGAAACGTTCCCTCAATAAAGACAATACCACAACAGTTTTCATTTATTTTAATTAAAGGAGAGACTTTTAAGCAAGATCTAAGTATAAGTCTTATACACTTATATTCATATTTTAGGCGATTCAGTAGCACACAGATAAGAAATAGTAAGGTATACGCTAGTTTTTTACAGTGTTTTATAAAACGGAATTACCACATATAGTGGTAGAAATAGAATATATACCAGTAGTAAAATATTTTACTTTATTTTCATCTAATGGAGCAGAAATACGGTGAAAGATACTTTATTACATTGCAGTGTTATAATACTTTTGTCTCTCAGGTTTTCAGAGAATATTACCAAGATACGGGATTTGAATCCATTTCAGGAAGTCTATAGGTAACACACTTAGGAATCTATTGTGTGAGTCGTTTCACTGTTTTAAATTCAAGTCAGCATCACACTATATAGTATAGTCTTTACACGATTTTCGTTGCTTCAAATTGTCATGCTTCCACAATTTTCTTAATTTCAGTTCTTGTTTAATATGGTTTCCTGTGATTTTCTGTAAAATGAGCCGCCTGTGTCCTAGCGATTAGAAGTGTGGATCCGAGGGCTCCTAGTTTACACCACACTGCAGCAAAAACGCGTTCTCCACTTTGGGGTCGTCGGTGCACTATAATAACAGTCTTATCCTACTTCTCATTCAGACAAGAGTAACCTAAAAGTTGATCGCGGGTGCTGTTGACTAGCTGCATTCCTTCTTGTTTATTAGGTCAAAATCGGGGGAGGGGTGGCTATAAACAAAAGCCCTTGTTTGGCTTCACACGAAAATTCTAAAACAAGCAAAACAAAGTCAATGTAAATACATTGGTTCAAAATATTTTAAAGTTTAAGTACTCTGATTTAATTCTGGTTGCTCAGAGATATTAAATGTAATTTTTAGCAGACGATTTACTTAGCTCCTTCTAGTTCTGCATGATTAACTTAATTACACTAATTTATAGCCACCACTTGTTCTAAGGCGCTACAAACCTAGGAATAAATTTAGTCAGAGCGTGCAGAAGAGAGTATAGTGTGAAAAGTTTTATCAAATTTTTAATAACAGGAACAAATCCTTGGGAAACGTATAACTTCCGTTCTTACAGTCGATGTTGGCTATTTCTCCACTTTCCAGTTTTTCTCAGAGCTTGTTTGTTTGTTAAGCACAAAGCTACACAAAGGGCTATCTGTGCTCTGCCCACCACGGGTATCAAAACCCGATTTATAGCGTTGTAAGTCCACAGACATACCGCTGTGCCATTGGGGGGCTTTTCAGAGCTTATCCCATCGTTACTAACAAATTAACAAAGTAAATGTATTTCCATTTTCATTAAAGCCAGTTGCATGCTTTTTCTAGCAACTGTAACTCGTGAATGAATGATTCAAAACATTGGAAAGGGTCTTACCTAACGTTTGAGCACCATCAAAATAAGCCCTCATTGCAAGTTCCATTAGTCACTGACAATTCGCAGGTGAATCACAGATCCCAAATCATGTTATCTTGAATTACTGAAGTTCCGTAAATCAGATTGTAAGTTTTGAGCAACTTTTGTAATCAGTTTCTACTTGTCACAACGAAGCTTTAATAGGCTGGGTTATGTTAATATAAATCATTATGAATGACAATTAGTTTTATTCTGATCAGGTCACTTTTATCGAAAAAGGTTACTGCTTTAATTGTGATAGAAAATTGAAACAAAGGTTATTAAAATGAACTTTACGAATATGTGAGTAAAAAATGCCCCCAATGGTTCAGTGGTAAATTTGAAGGATTATAACACTTAAAACTGGGTTTTATTAACCGTGGTGAGCACAGCACATATAGACGATTGTGTAGCTTTGTGTTTAATAACAAACAAAGAAGTGTAAAAAGTGTAACAATGTATATATTATTGGCCTCAAAAAGCTTATAATACATTTCAAATGTATTAAACAACTCAATAATTTAACAGGAAGATATTACCATCATAAATTTAAATGATTTAGATAATTGCATTTAACAGCGTGATATCGAGAATCCAGCACAGGACAATAAATTCACAAAAAAACAGAAAAATCATATATGTTTAAAATGAACGTCAAGAGTCAATGTAAATTAAGTGGCTAAGTTAAAGAAGTCATTCAACAAGAATATTTTAATACAAGTTACTTTTATATGAGAATGTAACATATAATTAAATCTAACTTGATCAATAATCATAATGACTTATCAGTTTATATATTGTGTTATGTCAATTATACTATGATGGTTAGGGTACTCGACTTGCCATCTGTGGGTCGCAGGTTCGAAACTCACCACCAAACATGATCGCCCTTTCAGCCGTGGGGAGTTATAATGTGACAGTTACTCCCCCTATTCGTTGGCAAAGAGTAGTCCAAGAGTTGGCAGTGGGTAGTGTTGACTAAATACCTTCCCTCTAGTTTATCACTTCTAAATTAAGAACGGCTGGTACAGATAGCCCTCAAGTAGCTGTGTGCGACATTTAACAAACAAAACAAACGTAATTTTTCTAGGTTGTTGACTGTTTGAAACAAGATCTCCAATGTTAACAAAATATCTTAAAAGAGGGGTCTAAGAATGGTTTTTAAAATTCGAATATAAAATAATTATTTTCGGTACCGAAGGATGATTTTGAACACTGTACAAGAAGACACTTTTTCACTGGTGTTTCTTTTAAGATGACTTAACATTTTAACAATTTGGGAAATTTGAATTTTCAATCAGAGATGTTTTTACCATTTAAGGTCTTTTGAGAGAAAACAGCACAAAGAACAACGTCTATAAGGCTTAAAACTCAAAGTCTGAATCAAATCAAATCTTTACTATACCTGGGAATTTTGACTTCAAACGTACATTTTTGTGAGTTTGTGAGCAACTTTTATACTAAAAGCGCCACCTTTGTTATAAAGCACACAGAGGAATGGTTCCCTTCTGTTAATATGATAATTTAATGCTAGTTTTCGGCTATAATGAGATAAAATAAAAGCTTACGAATCGCTGATATTAATGATAATAAATACGTCATCAACATTTCTTTTCTAATGCCACAAAACGGTCAGATTTTACGCGTAATGAAAATGTATTGGACAATTAGTGATATAGGTTCTAAACTGGCATTTAGGGAACTTAATTTAGTTTTACATGATCAGGGTCACGTACAAAAAGTTCTTATGCATTTAAGTACACGTCATCCATACATAAAGTTTACATTCGAAGTACGTGATAATTCTCCACTTCCTGTTTTAATAAAAATAACTTGATTTTTTTGACTAATAGTTATTTCAGCACATGTTAACTGCACGGTTCTTTCATTTTGAGAGTTTCATCACAGGTTCTTTTAAGAACAATGTGTTTACATTCTGATTCGTCATGCCTATAAAGAAGTAATTCACACAACTAAGTTCATGATCCAAGTACAACGTATTAAAAGAGAATCTTCAGAAAACGATTTTCCAAGTATTGCTGTGAATAATGTTAATTATCAGAACATCCAAACGTCCTATTATGATATTATTATATATATGTACGAAATTGATTGAACTGTTTAATCGTTTATATTCTCATACGGATTTATAACTCAACAGTGAAAAAAACATTTCTTTAATATTAAGGATAATATTTTAAACTTAAACTTTTTATATCGCTTTACATGTTGTGAACGAGGCTACATTGTATCTACTACAAGAAACATTATCCACTATATTAATCAACTGAATGTTGCAACAGTTTATATTATTGAGCAACTTTTTAGGGGGTTATTTGGCAAAAAGAAAAAATACAAAGTCCAACTCATTTAATAACAAAATCATTATATTTCTTCGACTACAAGTCCAGTGCAAGTCCTACAGTCTTAAGAACTAACGACAGACAGTAAACTCGCAAATAAACAGCAATTACACTTAATTAATGATTTTATATATTCTGTACTTCGTCGCAAACGCATTGAACTAACTTATTGGTAATAGATAAATCATGATTACTCATAACTAATAGTCTCACAAGTCAGTAATCATATATCTAACTGCTAAAACTGGTCAAAACTTTCATACTTTAAGCCATGTGCTCATCATGTCAAGTCCAACCTCCTTCTAGCTAAAACAACATATGCGTCTAAATTGGAAATCATTTAACATATCACACTGCCCTCTCCATTGCTTATGAGTTCACTCGAACAATCCCATTAAACAAAGTAAATATAAGTACATTAAACGTAAGCCTCCAAGAGTAACAATAAAGCAAATCTTGACAATTAAAAATATTAATACATTCAAGTGTCTTCTGATTAATCAATTTAAAAGCCAACGTACATTCTATTCTCTTCTCGCAATCGAGGAAGCTTCAGTGAAATAGTGAAACGTCTTGATTTATAATTTCTTTTCAGCTACCCTAGAAAAAAGCTTAAGTTTTTCAGAACTTTCCGCCTCTTTCTCATGATCTTCTTTTATTTTCTATCTTTTTCTTTTTAATCATTATTCCAAGGTTTTTTAATTTCCACCAAATTTTCGATCTCGCTTCGAGTACATGCCGTCATCTTGAAATTGATTCTTAAATTTTTTTCACCAAAATAATCTCACTCCTGATACCAGAGTTGTAACAGTTTTTAATATTATTCAGGCTCTTTTGGGTTATTTTATAAAAAAAAAATAAGACTGCAAAATCCATTCCACTTAATGATAATAAAAATATTTTACTTGTTAGACTAAAAGATAAGTTCAAGTTCTGCGGTTTTAAATAATTAACGATAGATCCAACTTCACAAACATACCATGCTAAAACGAAAATTCTACATATTAGCTAATCCCGTATCTCTTTTACAATACTGAATTGATTAATTGGCTAACAAAAACAGATAAACTGACTACATCATGCACTCATAACTGACTAACAATATTACAAATCATCATCTCCATTAGATGGAGTTCATGCTCCTACACTATTTGATCTAATAATCTTATAATTTCTGAATGGTAACTTTATTTGTTTACATGTGATTTCATCTGATTCAATTACGCCACCAACTGAACAGCTTTACTTAAAGTGGTACACTTACTTTGCTTTAGCCTAATTTCTATATCCTCATCCATTTCCCATTGTTCGAATGTCAATGAATCCGTCATTTCTCAGGGAACATTTGGATAAGATAATTGAACAAGTCTTTCCACATCTTCAGCAAATTCGGCTAAATTCTCATCCATCTTACTCTGTTCCTAAATATCCCTTTAGTAACTTCTCACTGACGTGGCAGTTCAAATATGTTTATTAAGGCAGCCATTAATGCCTAGTAGTTGCGACGGCTCTCTGCTACTCGCATATCTCTTGAAGTTAAACCTCTCTCTAGTCAAACAATAATACAGAACTTACACCAATAATATAACATCCTTCTTTATGTAAATTTTATACAAATATTTTGAAAAAATTATATAGCCTATACAGAATGCAGTTAAACTCAACTAAAACTGACGCATTTCACTTTCATAAAACGAGTGTTAAACCCAGAATCATTATTAACTTGTATAATGTACATGTCTATGTACTGTATACTGTTCGTCATCTATAATTCCAAATCGTGGAACAGCTATATCAATGTATTTATAAAAGATCTTGGAACAAGGTTAATTACATTTGTGGTAAAGCCTGGGATTGTAATACCAAAAGATTATTCTCAAGACCGTTATAACTTTTACAGAATTTTGAATATGCTTGTCCAGTTTGGATTAATACCAATTGTAAAAAGAACTGAGAACACGAGCTTTCGAGCAGCACGTAGATTATTAATTTACAGACTCATTTCTTTTGCTTAGCTCCCAGTGGCACAGCGGTAAGTGTATAGGCTTATAACGCTAAAAACCGAGTTTTGATGTCAATTATAGGCAGAGCACAGATAGTTCATTATGTAGCTTTGTACTTAACTACAAACAATCTTTTGCTTAACAATGATTTTAACACTAAGGCTATATCACGAAACCTTGTTATTCTAGATAAAACAATATGGTCAATATAGCTTGTGTAAAAAACAAATAACGGACCACGTATGGCTTGCGATAGGTATACCACAGATTTAAACATGGCACTAAAATAAATTTCGTAAGTTACTGGCGTTATCTAAATTCTGTAGGTAGGTTCAACTGAAAAAGGGCTCTCCTATCGTGTGCCTTTTGTAATCTGAGGACATGTTATTGAAACATTATATCGTCAGCATATGCTTAGAACGATGCCATGTAAATGATCTTTAGTGTGTTGATTGTATTAGACGGGATCTAGTAATTTTCTGAAGTATTTTGTTCACTTGTGCTCAATCCCAGTTATGAAACCAACAGTAAAATGACAGCGAGAATGAGACTGTGTTCTACACCATGCTAACCGGACATAGCCTGGTGGTTAACTCTACCAGACTCTGAATCAGATACGGTTCGCGTCCCGTTGCCTAAAAAAGGCATTTCACACTTTTATATATTGGGTGCACTATAAGAGTCACTACCAAATCCCACTATTCGGGCGGACGAGAGTAGTGCAAGAGATGGTGATATGTGAAGTTGACTATGTGCATTTACTCTAGTCTATCTGTTCAAAATTTTTTATGGCTATGAGCAGCTCGTTCATGTACAGTTTTATAAGAAAGTTCTAAAACCAAAACAAGAGTTCGAATCTTTCAGTGCAATCATATGTTTTTAAAGTCATCGGCCCTGCAGGTGATGAACGTAAATTAAGACACTATTTTCATTAAACATGAAACCCACTCTCAAGTAGAGTCATTTCTCTACTTCGCTGTACCCGATGAACCCATGTAAATCAATCAAGACACATAACAAAAACTTAGTAATGATAATGATTTGTGCATGGTGATGAATAAACGTTCTCTTTATACCTTCAAGGTGGTTAGAAGTACAAGCTCCATAAACTCATAATGTTTAAAAATCCCCAGAGATATTTAATATTCTCTATAGAAAGACAGGGAAATGAATGAAAGTGAAAAGATAATAATTTGATCGTTTAATCAAGCAACAATAAACTGAGTGAAAGTTTTGAATTAAATATGGAAAGAACAGTGTTATTTTTTGGCACAGATTTATAAAATAATTAGCTTGTTTTATTTTCAAACCGTATGAAAATAAGTTATCACACGAGTTATGAAAATTAATGTTTACATTCGACGTTTTGGTTATTTCAACCAAATAGGTTAAATGATGAGATCAGCGACCCCAAGGCTTAAGTACAGATACCCCTAACCAGCTTAGCTGCCGACCAGAGGTAAGGCAATAAATCAACAGCATCTGTCGTCTATAGACTAATTTTAACTGAATAGTGCTATTTACTTTCTTTATTAAAAAGCAAAACAAAAAACAACAACAACAAACACTCCACAGGTAACGGTGTGGAGCGTATTCAACGGCATATCATGGTTTGAATCTTTACAACTACAAGAGGTATAAATCTGTAAGATGATAAATGCGAATTAACATCCCAATTTTTCAATCGCAGGTGAAAGAGGGTTATGCAAGCAACTGAAAATCAATAAAAAACAACAACAACATGAAGAGCCTAAGTGTTTAAACGCACTACTTCTCAATCTGACTTGCAATTCACCACGCACGTGAACATTGTAGTAACACCACGTCAATTTCGAAGTCATGAAATGCAAAAATCACACAAATAAAACTTTTGTTAAGGGTAGATAAGAATTAAAGACCTATCATTTAACAATTTTATAGGTTTTTTTCGATGTTTTCTCAAGAGTGATTGACTCCAATTTTCAAGCTTTTAGATTTTAGTCTCATCCTTTCGTGATAATTTAAATTTTATTTTTTTCGATTGAACTTTTAAATGTTATAATTCAATAAATTAAGTACTGCTTTATTGGCTTTTACATAAATAACAGATTAAGATATTACAGATTACCAAAAGAGAGGTAATATGGGAGGGAGTCAAATTCTAGGGTCATAAAGTTTATTTATGTATTCTATTTTAGAATTTTCGAGTAAGTCTATACAAGGGCTACCTTCAAATAGCTGTCCCTAATTTTTAGTTAATAGACTGGAGAACGACAGCTACCCAACGGCACCCACTGCCAACTGTTATGCCATAACGCATTGATTCAACGCGTAGCGAAGCAAACAAATCGTAATGATGCAAGCAACTACGAATAGATTCAGTGCATTGTGTTTCTGCTGGATGGTAGACAACAGGTTCATAACACAACCGATCATAACATATTAATTCAACGCATAATTTCGACTATGCGTTATGGCTCCGATAGCTTGCATAAACCCTTGGGATAATCTTGCCTGGTCGAATAGTGTGCCCTTGGATCCATTGTGCTTAGCGTATATTTGTGATAACGAGACGAAAATCATGAACCCTCTGATTCGCAGTCTGGGCATGCTAACTATCAGGTTAAGCCTGATTAATAGTGACTTTAAGGAATTCCTCATTTGTAAAGAAACATTTTTCTCACAGCTTTCGTATCTTTCCTTATGTATATTTTCTATCTTACCATGTTTTCGTAATCATTTCTTCTACGTTGGGTATTTCTAAATTGTTGGTCAATCAAAATTTAAATATAACTTTGAGATCAAGATAAACTGTACTTCGCACAACAAATTAGTGCTACATATTACATACTTAAGTTTGTCTGCAACTTTATGTTATGTTTTCGTTTACTACAGTCTTGGCCAAAATGTTAGCATACTGTTCTATATTGATGTTATTGTCTACATGCATGGAGTAGTTATTGAGTAAATGCCCGAGTAGTAATAGAGAAGGTAGCGTGTGATCGGACAAATACGAGTTGTTATTCTGGTCTGTATAAGTTGTTTTGAGCATTTGTTCGTCAAAACACACATACACACCTGTATTGTATAAAAGCGTGTGTTTTTATTTAGTATACTATTTTTCGAAACAGATCAACGTTTTCTTCAGACAATTCCTTTACGTGATGTAGAATTCTTCTTCTTCACGTGTCAGAAGTTATAGGTCGTCAAATTGTTCAACTGTCCAGGAATGGCATGAAGGAAACAGACATTAAAAGAACGGTAGGTTACACCCAGTGTACTGTATCTAGAATCCTTAAACGTCATCGGACTACAAGAAACGTTGCTACTGGAAAGTCTATTGGAAGACGCCGAAAAACTACTGCCGAAGATAACCGTGTTTTGATAAGGTTGATATGTCAAGGTCGAATTAAGTCACCATGCTACTTGGGCAAAACAGAATTCTAGCTTACAGTTAGGACATTGGCTAAATGTAATCTTTTCAGATGAGGCCTGTTTCCAGCTTGTTAAAGCTGGTGGTAGGATTCGTGTTCGTCGTTTGCCTGGAGTATGGATGAAGGAAGACTGTCTTTCAAACAGGTAAAACACAGGAGGTGCTGTAGTTCATGTTTGGGTAGCTATTCATCATGGTGGCAAAACTGTTATCCACACCTTCCAGGGAAATATCAATGGCGCCTCCTACAGGTATCACATGGAAACGACATTTCTGCCATATGCTAGGGCAAGGTTTGGCATTAACCTTGTTTTCCAGGACGACAATACCATTGGCCACAGTGTGCGTATTCTACAGGATTATCTCGACCAGAAAGACGTTACAAGATTGCCATGGCCAGCAAAGTTTCCAGATTGTAACCTCATTGAGACTAAGCCGTAACATTTGCTAACCACGACCCTAAACCAGCTACTGTAGCTGAGTTGCAGCGCCCTCTAGTGACAAATTGAGGTGCAATCACGGTGAATTACATCAATAACCTCATCGATAAAATGCCACGTCGCCTAGCAGAGGCTATAAGAGTACGAAGAGGACCAACCAAGTATGAACTGATATAAATTACAGACACTATTTATAATAATTTGATGTTATATTTTGTCATCATATATGTTTTGGTAAGGTTTTGTTGTGATAGATGAAATGCTGAATTACACATCTTTCTACAGGTGTCTGATAAAATTATTTGCTCTTCTAATAAATCGTTCATGACGTCCATAGAACCTGTCTGACTATACAAGTTACATATGTAGATGTTTAATATAACATACAGTTCTCATTTTGACAGCTCTAAATGTATTTACAGTTCATCTTAATAATAAGGATCTAATTTGTTACAAAATATGCGGCAAACATTTTGGCCAAGATTGTACATTTATTATTTATTTAATTGATAAAAATCCCACTTTTACTCATCCTTTCTCTCTGTATTTGTATATGTATGTGTGTCTACGCATTTTTTTCAGTAGTAGAGTACGTCTGTATTATACAAATTACATTTATAAGCTATATTCTTATTTTCGTGTCTTATTATAAAATGGTTTGACGAAGCTATAATCACTTTAAATGATATTTTTGTTTACAAAACTTCACTGTATGAATATTTTGTTTACGTGAAAATAAATTTAAAAAAAAAAGGAGTAACCGGCTTCAGCGGTTCGTAGTAAGACAGGATGACATATTTTTAATACACTTAAAGTTAAGTTCAATTCCCGCGGTAAACACAGTACTGGCCCGGCATGGCCAGGTGGTTAGGGTGCTCGACTCGCAATCTGCGGGTCGCGGGTTCGAATCCCCTTTCAGCCGTGGGGGTGGTATAATGTAACGGTCAATACCACTATTCGTTGGTAAAAGAGTAGCCCAAGAGTTGGCGGTGGGTGGTGATGACTAGCTGCCTTCTCTGTAGTCTTACACTGCTAAATTAGAGATGGCTAGCGCAGATAACCCTCGTGTAACTTTGCGCGAAATTCAGAAACAAACAGACACAGCACAAATAATTTTTTGTTAGTTTTGTAAACTAATATCAAATACTCAAATTTCACATTCATTATATTCCCGGTACCTAAGCGGTATGCTTCAGGGATTATAACACTAAAATTAAGGGATCCCATCAGTGGGCAGTTTTGACCTTGACAACAAACAAATTTCAAAGTATAATAAGTAAGACGGTGTAACCTGATAGTAAGAATGAGAAACACGACTACTTTAATGTCCAGATATTCGATAAATAGGCCTTTTAAATAAATCAAAATGAAAGTGTTCTTACTCCAAATTGAATGCGTTTAAATAACAAAGAAGAAATTTCCGCCAACAATGACGTTAAAAATACAATGTTAACAGATAAAATAAACTTGTAAACTAAACTATTTCATATGATGTAATAAGGTTATTCCGATGTGTTCGATACCTATAAATATTTTACTTCCAAACCACTGCCTGTATCGTCATTACTCGATTTGGTTTTTGTCCATCTATCGCTAAGTAGATTCAGTAAAAGAAATCAGTAACCTAAATGTAATGTATTACTGTCTATAAAAGTGTGTTACAGTTGCTATGTTGTTTAAGTTTGTCGTAAATATAATTAATTAATTGTTATTGTTGACTTTTAGCAAAAAGCTACACAGTATGCTATCTGCACGCAGTTCACCACGAGGAATCGAATCCCACATTTTAGACTTGTAAATCCGTAAACTTAACGCTGACTCACCAGGAGACTTAATTTTTATTTCAACATGGAAAGTTAAAAAATGTGAAACAGCATAAAGGGAAAGCCATGAGATTGAGAAACATCGTAGTAAGTTAATGGACATAATTATAATAATTTGTTTCGTTTGTGTTAAAGACAACACTACACAATTAACTGTTTGAATTGTGTTCACCTTAGAGACTCAAACACTGGATTTTAGCATTATAAGCTCCGAAGTTTATCACTTAGCCAAGGAAAGACAAGTAATAAGAAATAACAATAACACAGGGACAGTATTTAGAATTCTGGATTAGGTAATTTATGAAATATTGGGCAAGAAAAACATTGCCAATCGTTTGCAGCTTACTCAGGATATATATATACACCTGGAAAAAAGTTAAGCACCCCAAATATTTTTCAGGATTGCTTATTGAAAATAAGGTTTAATTTTCATGATGTTGAGCAACGTTCATAATTTCAAACATAATTAAAAGGATGTGAGCGTTCAGGTGTGACATTTA